>NW_026088917.1:0-196685 GCF_024542745.1 Macaca thibetana thibetana | reverse complement strand
TCCAAAAATATCTGTTCTCAATTCCACAGAATAAGGCCACAAGAATACAGATGTCTCTGTGAGCGAAAGCCAGAATACTCTCAGAAAGCTTGAGGGGAAAGCTGTAACTCTGTGAGATGATTTCACAGAACACAAAGAAGTTTCTCAGAAAGCTTCTTTCTCTTTGTTATCGGAGGATATTTCCTTTGGCCCTATAGTTTCAAAGGGATCCTATCTGTTCTCAGATTCCACAGAAATAAGGCTAGCAAAGAGATCCACGAAATAAGATGTAACTCTGTGAGATGAATTTAACAGAACACTAAGCAGTTTCTCAGAAAGCTTCTTTCCAGATTTCATCTGAGGATATTTCCTTTTTCACCATAGCCCTCTATGGGCTTCCAAATATCACTTTGCCAATTCCACAAGAACTGTCTTAGCGAAAGGCTTCTTGAGGGGAAAGCTGTAACTCTGTGAGATGATTTCACAGAACACAAAGAAGTTTCTCAGAAAGCTTCTTTCTCTTTGTTATCGGAGGATATTTCCTTTGGCCCTATAGTCTTCAAAGGGATCCGAAATATCTGTTCTCAGATTCCACAGAAATAAGGCTAGCAAAGAGATCCACGAAATACAGATGTAACTCTGTGAGATGAATTAACAGAACACTAAGCAGTTTCTCAGAAAGCTTCTTTCCAGTTTTCCTTTGGCCCTATAGTCTTCAAAGGGATCCGAAATATCTGTTCTCAGATTCCACAGAAATAAGGCTAGCAAAGAGATCCACGAAATACAGATGTAACTCTGTGAGATGAATTAACAGAACACTAAGCAGTTTCTCAGAAAGCTTCTTTCCAGATTTCATCTGAGGATATTTCCTTTTTCACCATAGCCCTCTATGGGCTTCCAAATATCACTTTGCCAATTCCACAAGAACTGTCTTAGCGAAAGGCTTCTTGAGGGGAAAGCTGTAACTCTGTGAGATGATTTCACAGAACACAAAGAAGTTTCTGTTCTCAGATCCACAGAAATAAGGCTAGCAAAGAGATCCACGAAATACAGATGTAACTCTGTGAGATGAATTAACAGAACACTAAGCAGTTTCTCAGAAAGCTTCTTTCCAGATTTCATCTGAGGATATTTCCTTTTTCACCATAGCCCTCTATGGGCTTCCAAATATCACTTTGCCAATTCCACAAGAACTGTCTTAGCGAAAGGCTTCTTGAGGGGAAAGCTGTAACTCTGTGAGATGATTTCACAGAACACAAAGAAGTTTCTCAGAAAGCTTCTTTCTCTTTGTTATCGGAGGATATTTCCTTTGGCCCTATAGTCTTCAAAGGGATCCGAAATATCTGTTCTCAGATTCCACAGAAATAAGGCTAGCAAAGAGATCCACGAAATACAGATGTAACTCTGTGAGATGAATTAACAGAACACTAAGCAGTTTCTCAGAAAGCTTCTTTCCAGATTTCATCTGAGGATATTTCCTTTTTCACCATAGCCCTCTATGGGCTTCCAAATATCACTTTGCCAATTCCACAAGAACTGTCTTAGCGAAAGGCTTCTTGAGGGGAAAGCTGTAACTCTGTGAGATGATTTCACAGAACACAAAGAAGTTTCTCAGAAAGCTTCTTTCTCTTTGTTATCGGAGGATATTTCCTTTGGCCCTATAGTCTTCAAAGGGATCCGAAATATCTGTTCTCAGATTCCACAGAAATAAGGCTAGCAAAGAGATCCACGAAATACAGATGTAACTCTGTGAGATGAATTAACAGAACACTAAGCAGTTTCTCAGAAAGCTTCTTTCCAGATTTCATCTGAGGATATTTCCTTTTTCACCATAGCCCTCTATGGGCTTCCAAATATCACTTTGCCAATTCCACAAGAACTGTCTTAGCGAAAGGCTTCTTGAGGGGAAAGCTGTAACTCTGTGAGATGATTTCACAGAACACAAAGAAGTTTCTCAGAAAGCTTCTTTCTCTTTGTTATCGGAGGATATTTCCTTTGGCCCTATAGTCTTCAAAGGGATCCGAAATATCTGTTCTCAGATTCCACAGAAATAAGGCTAGCAAAGAGATCCACGAAATACAGATGTAACTCTGTGAGATGAATTAACAGAACACTAAGCAGTTTCTCAGAAAGCTTCTTTCCAGATTTCATCTGAGGATATTTCCTTTTTCACCATAGCCCTCTATGGGCTTCCAAATATCACTTTGCCAATTCCACAAGAACTGTCTTAGCGAAAGGCTTCTTGAGGGGAAAGCTGTAACTCTGTGAGATGATTTCACAGAACACAAAGAAGTTTCTCAGAAAGCTTCTTTCTCTTTGTTATCGGAGGATATTTCCTTTGGCCCTATAGTCTTCAAAGGGATCCGAAATATCTGTTCTCAGATTCCACAGAAATAAGGCTAGCAAAGAGATCCACGAAATATACAGATGTAACTCTGTGAGATGAATTAACAGAACACTAAGCAGTTTCTCAGAAAGCTTCTTTCCAGATTTCATCTGAGGATATTTCCTTTTTCACCATAGCCCTCTATGGGCTTCCAAATATCACTTTGCCAATTCCACAAGAACTGTCTTAGCGAAAGGCTTCTTGAGGGGAAAGCTGTAACTCTGTGAGATGATTTCACAGAACACAAAGAAGTTTCTCAGAAAGCTTCTTTCTCTTTGTTATCGGAGGATATTTCCTTTGGCCCTATAGTCTTCAAAGGGATCCGAAATATCTGTTCTCAGATTCCACAGAAATAAGGCTAGCAAAGAGATCCACGAAATACAGATGTAACTCTGTGAGATGAATTAACAGAACACTAAGCAGTTTCTCAGAAAGCTTCTTTCCAGATTTCATCTGAGGATATTTCCTTTTTCACCATAGCCCTCTATGGGCTTCCAAATATCACTTTGCCAATTCCACAAGAACTGTCTTAGCGAAAGGCTTCTTGAGGGGAAAGCTGTAACTCTGTGAGATGATTTCACAGAACACAAAGAAGTTTCTCAGAAAGCTTCTTTCTCTTTGTTATCGGAGGATATTTCCTTTGGCCCTATAGTCTTCAAAGGGATCCGAAATATCTGTTCTCAGATTCCACAGAAATAAGGCTAGCAAAGAGATCCACGAAATACAGATGTAACTCTGTGAGATGAATTAACAGAACACTAAGCAGTTTCTCAGAAAGCTTCTTTCCAGATTTCATCTGAGGATATTTCCTTTTTCACCATAGCCCTCTATGGGCTTCCAAATATCACTTTGCCAATTCCACAAGAACTGTCTTAGCGAAAGGCTTCTTGAGGGGAAAGCTGTAACTCTGTGAGATGATTTCACAGAACACAAAGAAGTTTCTCAGAAAGCTTCTTTCTCTTTGTTATCGGAGGATATTTTCCTTTGGCCCTATAGTCTTCAAAGGGATCCGAAATATCTGTTCTCAGATTCCACAGAAATAAGGCTAGCAAAGAGATCCACGAAATACAGATGTAACTCTGTGAGATGAATTAACAGAACACTAAGCAGTTTCTCAGAAAGCTTCTTTCCAGATTTCATCTGAGGATATTTCCTTTTTCACCATAGCCCTCTATGGGCTTCCAAATATCACTTTGCCAATTCCACAAGAACTGTCTTAGCGAAAGGCTTCTTGAGGGGAAAGCTGTAACTCTGTGAGATGATTTCACAGAACACAAAGAAGTTTCTCAGAAAGCTTCTTTCTCTTTGTTATCGGAGGATATTTCCTTTGGCCCTATAGTCTTCAAAGGGATCCGAAATATCTGTTCTCAGATTCCACAGAAATAAGGCTAGCAAAGAGATCCACGAAATACAGATGTAACTCTGTGAGATGAATTAACAGAACACTCAGCAGTTTCTCAGAAAGCTTCTTTCCAGATTTCATCTGAGGATATTTCCTTTTTCACCATAGCCCTCTATGGGCTTCCAAATATCACTTTGCCAATTCCACAAGAACTGTCTTAGCGAAAGGCTTCTTGAGGGGAAAGCTGTAACTCTGTGAGATGATTTCACAGAACACAAAGAAGTTTCTCAGAAAGCTTCTTTCTCTTTGTTATCGGAGGATATTTCCTTTGGCCCTATAGTCTTCAAAGGGATCCGAAATATCTGTTCTCAGATTCCACAGAAATAAGGCTAGCAAAGAGATCCACGAAATACAGATGTAACTCTGTGAGATGAATTAACAGAACACTAAGCAGTTTTCTCAGAAAGCTTCTTTCCAGATTTCATCTGAGGATATTTCCTTTTTCACCATAGCCCTCTATGGGCTTCCAAATATCACTTTGCCAATTCCACAAGAACTGTCTTAGCGAAAGGCTTCTTGAGGGGAAAGCTGTAACTCTGTGAGATGATTTCACAGAACACAAAGAAGTTTCTCAGAAAGCTTCTTTCTCTTTGTTATCGGAGGATATTTCCTTTGGCCCTTAGTCTTCAAAGGGATCCGAAATATCTGTTCTCAGATTCCACAGAAATAAGGCTAGCAAAGAGATCCACGAAATACAGATGTAACTCTGTGAGATGAATTAACAGAACACTAAGCAGTCTCTCAGAAAGCTTCTTTCCAGATTTCATCTGAGGATATTTCCTTTTTCACCATAGCCCTCTATGGGCTTCCAAATATCACTTTGCCAATTCCACAAGAACTGTCTTAGCGAAAGGCTTCTTGAGGGAAAGCTGTAACTCTGTGAGATGATTTCACAGAACACAAAGAAGTTTCTCAGAAAGCTTCTTTCTCTTTGTTATCGGAGGATATTTCCTTTGGCCCTATAGTCTTCAAAGGGATCCGAAATATCTGTTCTCAGATTCCACAGAAATAAGGCTAGCAAAGAGATCCACGAAATACAGATGTAACTCTGTGAGATGAATTAACAGAACACTAAGCAGTTTCTCAGAAAGCTTCTTTCCAGATTTCATCTGAGGATATTTCCTTTTTCACCATAGCCCTCTATGGGCTTCCAAATATCACTTTGCCAATTCCACAAGAACTGTCTTAGCGAAAGGCTTCTTGAGGGGAAAGCTGTAACTCTGTGAGATGATTTCACAGAACACAAAGAAGTTTCTCAGAAAGCTTCTTTCTCTTTGTTATCGGAGGATATTTCCTTTGGCCCTATAGTCTTCAAAGGGATCCGAAATATCTGTTCTCAGATTCCACAGAAATAAGGCTAGCAAAGAGATCCACGAAATACAGATGTAACTCTGTGAGATGAATTAACAGAACACTAAGCAGTTTCTCAGAAAGCTTCTTTCCAGATTTCATCTGAGGATATTTCCTTTTTCACCATAGCCCTCTATGGGCTTCCAAATATCACTTTGCCAATTCCACAAGAACTGTCTTAGCGAAAGGCTTCTTGAGGGGAAAGCTGTAACTCTGTGAGATGATTTCACAGAACACAAAGAAGTTTCTCAGAAAGCTTCTTTCTCTTTGTTATCGGAGGATATTTCCTTTGGCCCTATAGTCTTCAAAGGGATCCGAAATATCTGTTCTCAGATTCCACAGAAATAAGGCTAGCAAAGAGATCCACGAAATACAGATGTAACTCTGTGAGATGAATTAACAGAACACTAAGCAGTTTCTCAGAAAGCTTCTTTCCAGATTTCATCTGAGGATATTTCCTTTTTCACCATAGCCCTCTATGGGCTTCCAAATATCACTTTGCCAATTCCACAAGAACTGTCTTAGCGAAAGGCTTCTTGAGGGGAAAGCTGTAACTCTGTGAGATGATTTCACAGAACACAAAGAAGTTTCTCAGAAAGCTTCTTTCTCTTTGTTATCGGAGGATATTTCCTTTGGCCCTATAGTCTTCAAAGGGATCCGAAATATCTGTTCTCAGATTCCACAGAAATAAGGCTAGCAAAGAGATCCACGAAATACAGATGTAACTCTGTGAGATGAATTAACAGAACACTAAGCAGTTTCTCAGAAAGCTTCTTTCCAGATTTCATCTGAGGATATTTCCTTTTTCACCATAGCCCTCTATGGGCTTCCAAATATCACTTTGCCAATTCCACAAGAACTGTCTTAGCGAAAGGCTTCTTGAGGGGAAAGCTGTAACTCTGTGAGATGATTTCACAGAACACAAAGAAGTTTCTCAGAAAGCTTCTTTCTCTTTGTTATCGGAGTATTTTTCCTTTGGCCCTATAGTCTTCAAAGGGATCCGAAATATCTGTTCTCAGATTCCACAGAAATAAGGCTAGCAAAGAGATCCACGAAATACAGATGTAACTCTGTGAGATGAATTAACAGAACACTAAGCAGTTTCTCAGAAAGCTTCTTTCCAGATTTCATCTGAGGATATTTCCTTTTTCACCATAGCCCTCTATGGGCTTCCAAATATCACTTTGCCAATTCCACAAGAACTGTCTTAGCGAAAGGCTTCTTGAGGGGAAAGCTGTAACTCTGTGAGATGATTTCACAGAACACAAAGAAGTTTCTCAGAAAGCTTCTTTCTCTTTGTTATCGGAGGATATTTCCTTTGGCCCTATAGTCTTCAAAGGGATCCGAAATATCTGTTCTCAGATTCCACAGAAATAAGGCTAGCAAAGAGATCCACGAAATACAGATGTAACTCTGTGAGATGAATTAACAGAACACTAAGCAGTTTCTCAGAAAGCTTCTTTCCAGATTTCATCTGAGGATATTTCCTTTTTCACCATAGCCCTCTATGGGCTTCCAAATATCACTTTGCCAATTCCACAAGAACTGTCTTAGCGAAAGGCTTCTTGAGGGGAAAGCTGTAACTCTGTGAGATGATTTCACAGAACACAAAGAAGTTTCTCAGAAAGCTTCTTTCTCTTTGTTATCGGAGGATATTTCCTTTGGCCCTATAGTCTTCAAAGGGATCCGAAATATCTGTTCTCAGATTCCACAGAAATAAGGCAAGAAAGAGATCCACGAAATACAGATGTAACTCTGTGAGATGAATTAACAGAACACTAAGCAGTTTCTCAGAAAGCTTCTTTCCAGATTTCATCTGAGGATATTTCCTTTTTCACCATAGCCCTCTATGGGCTTCCAAATATCACTTTGCCAATTCCACAAGAACTGTCTTAGCGAAAGGCTTCTTGAGGGGAAAGCTGTAACTCTGTGAGATGATTTCACAGAACACAAAGAAGTTTCTCAGAAAGCTTCTTTCTCTTTCTCTTTGTTATCGGAGGATATTTCCTTTGGCCCTATAGTCTTCAAAGGGATCCGAAATATCTGTTCTCAGATTCCACAGAAATAAGGCTAGCAAAGAGATCCACGAAATACAGATGTAACTCTGTGAGATGAATTAACAGAACACTAAGCAGTTTCTCAGAAAGCTTCTTTCCAGATTTCATCTGAGGATATTTCCTTTTTCACCATAGCCCTCTATGGGCTTAAAAATATCACTTTGCCAATTCCACAAGAACTGTCTTAGCGAAAGGCTTCTTGAGGGGAAAGCTGTAACTCTGTGAGATGATTTCACAGAACACAAAGAAGTTTCTCAGAAAGCTTCTTTCTCTTTGTTATCGGAGTATTTTTCCTTTGGCCCTATAGTCTTCAAAGGGATCCGAAATATCTGTTCTCAGATTCCACAGAAATAAGGCTAGCAAAGAGATCCACGAAATACAGATGTAACTCTGTGAGATGAATTAACAGAACACTAAGCAGTTTTCTCAGAAAGCTTCTTTCCAGATTTCATCTGAGGATATTTCCTTTTTCACCATAGCCCTCTATGGGCTTCCAAATATCACTTTGCCAATTCCACAAGAACTGTCTTAGCGAAAGGCTTCTTGAGGGGAAAGCTGTAACTCTGTGAGATGATTTCACAGAACACAAAGACAAAGAAGTTTCTCAGAAAGCTTCTTTCTCTTTTTGTTATCGGAGGATATTTCCTTTGGCCCTATAGTCTTCAAAGGGATCCGAAATATCTGTTCTCAGATTCCACAGAAATAAGGCTAGCAAAGAGATCCACGAAATACAGATGTAACTCTGTGAGATGAATTAACAGAACACTAAGCAGTTTTTCTCAGAAAGCTTCTTTCCAGATTTCATCTGAGGATATTTCCTTTTTCACCATAGCCCTCTATGGGCTTCCAAATATCACTTTGCCAATTCCACAAGAACTGTCTTAGCGAAAGGCTTCTTGAGGGGAAAGCTGTAACTCTGTGAGATGATTTCACAGAACACAAAGAAGTTTCTCAGAAAGCTTCTTTCTCTTTGTTATCGGAGGATATTTCCTTTGGCCCTATAGTCTTCAAAGGGATCCGAAATATCTGTTCTCAGATTCCACAGAAATAAGGCTAGCAAAGAGATCCACGAAATACAGATGTAACTCTGTGAGATGAATTAACAGAACACTAAGCAGTTTCTCAGAAAGCTTCTTTCCAGATTTCATCTGAGGATATTTCCTTTTCACCATAGCCCTCTATGGGCTTCCAAATATCACTTTGCCAATTCCACAAGAACTGTCTTAGCGAAAGGCTTCTTGAGGGGAAAGCTGTAACTCTGTGAGATGATTTCACAGAACACAAAGAAGTTTCTCAGAAAGCTTCTTTCTCTTTGTTATCGGAGGATATTTCCTTTGGCCCTATAGTCTTCAAAGGGATCCGAAATATCTGTTCTCAGATTCCACAGAAATAAGGCTAGCAAAGAGATCCACGAAATACAGATGTAACTCTGTGAGATGAATTAACAGAACACTAAGCAGTTTCTCAGAAAGCTTCTTTCCAGATTTCATCTGAGGATATTTCCTTTTTCACCATAGCCCTCTATGGGCTTCCAAATATCACTTTGCCAATTCCACAAGAACTGTCTTAGCGAAAGGCTTCTTGAGGGGAAAGCTGTAACTCTGTGAGATGATTTCACAGAACACAAAGAAGTTTCTCAGAAAGCTTCTTTCTCTTTGTTATCGGAGGATATTTCCTTTGGCCCTATAGTCTTCAAAGGGATCCGAAATATCTGTTCTCAGATTCCACAGAAATAAGGCTAGCAAAGAGATCCACGAAATACAGATGTAACTCTGTGAGATGAATTAACAGAACACTAAGCAGTTTCTCAGAAAGCTTCTTTCCAGATTTCATCTGAGGATATTTCCTTTTTCACCATAGCCCTCTATGGGCTTCCAAATATCACTTTGCCAATTCCACAAGAACTGTCTTAGCGAAAGGCTTCTTGAGGGGAAAGCTGTAAAGCTGTAACTCTGTGAGATGATTTCACAGAACACAAAGAAGTTTCTCAGAAAGCTTCTTTCTCTTTGTTATCGGAGGATATTTCCTTTGGCCCTATAGTCTTCAAAAGGATCCGAAATATCTGTTCTCAGATTCCACAGAAATAAGGCTAGCAAAGAGATCCACGAAATACAGATGTAACTCTGTGAGATGAATTAACAGAACACTAAGCAGTTTCTCAGAAAGCTTCTTTCCAGATTTCATCTGAGGATATTTCCTTTTTCACCATAGCCCTCTATGGGCTTCCAAATATCACTTTGCCAATTCCACAAGAACTGTCTTAGCGAAAGGCTTCTTGAGGGGAAAGCTGTAACTCTGTGAGATGATTTCACAGAACACAAAGAAAAGAAGTTTCTCAGAAAGCTTCTTTCTCTTTGTTATCGGAGGATATTTCCTTTGGCCCTATAGTCTTCAAAGGGATCCGAAATATCTGTTCTCAGATTCCACAGAAATAAGGCTAGCAAAGAGATCCACGAAATACAGATGTAACTCTGTGAGATGAATTAACAGAACACTAAGCAGTTTTCTCAGAAAGCTTCTTTCCAGATTTCATCTGAGGATATTTCCTTTTTCACCATAGCCCTCTATGGGCTTCCAAATATCACTTTGCCAATTCCACAAGAACTGTCTTAGCGAAAGGCTTCTTGAGGGGAAAGCTGTAACTCTGTGAGATGATTTCACAGAACACAAAGAAGTTTCTCAGAAAGCTTCTTTCTCTTTGTTATCGGAGGATATTTCCTTTGGCCCTATAGTCTTCAAAGGGATCCGAAATATCTGTTCTCAGATTCCACAGAAATAAGGCTAGCAAAGAGATCCACGAAATACAGATGTAACTCTGTGAGATGAATTAACAGAACACTAAGCAGTTTCTCAGAAAGCTTCTTTCCAGATTTCATCTGAGGATATTTCCTTTTTTTTCCATAGCCCTCTATGGGCTTCCAAATATCACTTTGCCAATTCCACAAGAACTGTCTTAGCGAAAGGCTTCTTGAGGGGAAAGCTGTAACTCTGTGAGATGATTTCAGAGAACACAAAAAGTTTTCTCAGAAAGCTTCTTTCTCTTTGTTATCGGAGGATATTTCCTTTGGCCCTATAGTCTTCAAAGGGATCCGAAATATCTGTTCTCAGATTCCACAGAAATAAGGCTAGCAAAGAGATCCACGAAATACAGATGTAACTCTGTGAGATGAATTAACAGAACACTAAGCAGTTTCTCAGAAAGCTTCTTTCCAGATTTCATCTGAGGATATTTCCTTTTTCACCATAGCCCTCTATGGGCTTCCAAATATCACTTTGCCAATTCCACAAGAACTGTCTTAGCGAAAGGCTTCTTGAGGGGAAAGCTGTAACTCTGTGAGATGATTTCACAGAACACAAAGAAGTTTCTCAGAAAGCTTCTTTCTCTTTGTTATCGGAGGATATTTCCTTTGGCCCTATAGTCTTCAAAGGGATCCGAAATATCTGTTCTCAGATTCCACAGAAATAAGGCTAGCAAAGAGATCCACGAAATACAGATGTAACTCTGTGAGATGAATTAACAGAACACTAAGCAGTTTCTCAGAAAGCTTCTTTCCAGATTTCATTTGAGGATATTTTTCCTTTTTTCCCATAGCCCTCTATGGGCTTCCAAATATCACTTTGCCAATTCCACAAGAACTGTCTTAGCGAAAGGCTTCTTGAGGGGAAAGCTGTAACTCTGTGAGATGATTTCACAGAACACAAAGAAGTTTCTCAGAAAGCTTCTTTCTCTTTGTTTATCGGAGGATATTTCCTTTGGCCCTATAGTCTTCAAAGGGATCCGAAATATCTGTTCTCAGATTCCACAGAAATAAGGCTAGCAAAGAGATCCACGAAATACAGATGTAACTCTGTGAGATGAATTAACAGAACACTAAGCAGTTTCTCAGAAAGCTTCTTTCCAGATTTCATCTGAGGATATTTCCTTTTTCACCATAGCCCTCTATGGGCTTCCAAATATCACTTTGCCAATTCCACAAGAACTGTCTTAGCGAAAGGCTTCTTGAGGGGAAAGCTGTAACTCTGTGAGATGATTTCACAGAACACAAAGAAGATTCTCAGAAAGCTTCTTTCTCTTTGTTATCGGAGGATATTTCCTTTGGCCCTATAGTCTTCAAAGGGATCCGAAATATCTGTTCTCAGATTCCACAGAAATAAGGCTAGCAAAGAGATCCACGAAATACAGATGTAACTCTGTGAGATGAATTAACAGAACACAACAGAACACTAAGCAGTTTCTCAGAAAGCTTCTTTCCAGATTTCATCTGAGGATATTTCCTTTTTCACCATAGCCCTCTATGGGCTTCCAAATATCACTTTGCCAATTCCACAAGAACTGTCTTAGCGAAAGGCTTCTTGAGGGGAAAGCTGTAACTCTGTGAGATGATTTCACAGAACACAAAGAAGTTTCTCAGAAAGCTTCTTTCTCTTTGTTATCGGAGGATATTTCCTTTGGCCCTATAGTCTTCAAAGGGATCCGAAATATCTGTTCTCAGATTCCACAGAAATAAGGCTAGCAAAGAGATCCACGAAATATACAGATGTAACTCTGTGAGATGAATTAACAGAACACTAAGCAGTTTCTCAGAAAGCTTCTTTCCAGATTTCATCTGAGGATATTTCCTTTTTCACCATAGCCCTCTATGGGCTTCCAAATATCACTTTGCCAATTCCACAAGAACTGTCTTAGCGAAAGGCTTCTTGAGGGGAAAGCTGTAACTCTGTGAGATGATTTTTCACAGAACACAAAGAAGTTTCTCAGAAAGCTTCTTTCTCTTTGTTATCGGAGGATATTTCCTTTGGCCCTATAGTCTTCAAAGGGATCCGAAATATCTGTTCTCAGATTCCACAGAAATAAGGCTAGCAAAGAGATCCACGAAATACAGATGTAACTCTGTGAGATGAATTAACAGAACACTAAGCAGTTTCTCAGAAAGCTTCTTTCCAGATTTCATCTGAGGATATTTCCTTTTTCACCATAGCCCTCTATGGGCTTCCAAATATCATATTGCCAATTCCACAAGAACTGTCTTAGCGAAAGGCTTCTTGAGGGGAAAGCTGTAACTCTGTGAGATGATTTCACAGAACACAAAGAAGTTTCTCAGAAAGCTTCTTTCTCTTTGTTATCGGAGGATATTTCCTTTGGCCCTATAGTCTTCAAAGGGATCCGAAATATCTGTTCTCAGATTCCACAGAAATAAGGCTAGCAAAGAGATCCACGAAATACAGATGTAACTCTGTGAGATGAATTAACAGAACACTAAGCAGTTTCTCAGAAAGCTTCTTTCCAGATTTCATCTGAGGATATTTCCTTTTTCACCATAGCCCTCTATGGGCTTCCAAATATCACTTTGCCAATTCCACAAGAACTGTCTTAGCGAAAGGCTTCTTGAGGGGAAAGCTGTAACTCTGTGAGATGATTTCACAGAACACAAAGAAGTTTCTCAGAAAGCTTCTTTCTCTTTGTTATCGGAGGATATTTCCTTTGCCCTATAGTCTTCAAAGGGATCCGAAATATCTGTTCTCAGATTCCACAGAAATAAGGCTAGCAAAGAGATCCACGAAATACAGATGTAACTCTGTGAGATGAATTAACAGAACACTAAGCAGTTTCTCAGAAAGCTTCTTTCTCAGATTTCATCTGAGGATATTTCCTTTTTCACCATAGCCCTCTATGGGCTTCCAAATATCACTTTGCCAATTCCACAAGAACTGTCTTAGCGAAAGGCTTCTTGAGGGGAAAGCTGTAACTCTGTGAGATGATTTCACAGAACACAAAGAAGTTTCTCAGAAAGCTTCTTTCTCTTTGTTATCGGAGGATATTTCCTTTGGCCCTATAGTCTTCAAAGGGATCCGAAATATCTGTTCTCAGATTCCACAGAAAAATAAGGCTAGCAAAGAGATCCACGAAATACAGATGTAACTCTGTGAGATGAATTAACAGAACACACAAGCTAAGCAGTTTCTCAGAAAAGCTTCTTTCCAGATTTCATCTGAGGATATTTCCTTTTTCACCATAGCCCTCTATGGGCTTCCAAATATCACTTTGCCAATTCCACAAGAACTGTCTTAGCGAAAGGCTTCTTGAGGGGAAAGCTGTAACTCTGTGAGATGATTTCACAGAACACAAAGAAGTTTCTCAGAAAGCTTCTTTCTCTTTGTTTTCGAAGGATATTTCCTTTGGCCCTATATTTCTTCAAAGGGGATCCGAAATATCTGTTCTCAGATTCCACAGAAATAAGGCTAGCAAAGAGATCCACGAAATACAGATGTAACTCTGTGAGATGAATTAACAGAACACTAAGCAGTTTCTCAGAAAGCTTCTTTCCAGATTTCATCTGAGGATATTTCCTTTTTCACCATAGCCCTTCTATGGGCTTCCAAATACAGAGCCTCTGTGGGAATTAACAAATTTCACTTTGCCAATTCCAGAACTATTTCAAAGAACTGTCTTAGCGAAAGGCTTCTTGAGGGGAAAGCTGTAACTCTGTGAGATGATTTCACAGAACACAAAGAAGTTTCTCAGAAAGCTTCTTTCTCTTTGTTATCGGAGGATATTTCCTTTGGCCCTATAGTCTTCAAAGGGATCCGAAATATCTGTTCTCAGATTCCACAGAAATAAGGCTAGCAAAGAGATCCACGAAATACAGATGTAACTCTGTGAGATGAATTAACAGAACACTAAGCAGTTTCTCAGAAAGCTTCTTTCCAGATTTCATCTGAGGATATTTCCTTTTTCACCATAGCCCTCTATGGGCTTCCAAATATCACTTTGCCAATTCCACAAGAACTGTCTTAGCGAAAGGCTTCTTGAGGGGAAAGCTGTAACTCTGTGAGATGATTTCACAGAACACAAAGAAGTTTCTCAGAAAGCTTCTTTCTCTTTGTTATCGGAGGATATTTCCTTTGGCCCTATAGTCTTCAAAGGGATCCGAAATATCTGTTCTCAGATTCCACAGAAATAAGGCTAGCAAAGAGATCCACGAAATACAGATGTAACTCTGTGAGATGAATTAACAGAACACTAAGCAGTTTCTCAGAAAGCTTCTTTCCAGATTTCATCTGAGGATATTTCCTTTTTCACCATAGCCCTCTATGGGCTTCCAAATATCACTTTGCCAATTCCACAAGAACTGTCTTAGCGAAAGGCTTCTTGAGGGGAAAGCTGTAACTCTGTGAGATGATTTCACAGAACACAAAGAAGTTTTCTCAGAAAGCTTCTTTCTCTTTGTTATCGGAGGATATTTCCTTTGGCCCTATAGTCTTCAAAGGGATCCGAAATATCTGTTCTCAGATTCCACAGAAATAAGGCTAGCAAAGAGATCCACGAAATACAGATGTAACTCTGTGAGATGAATTAACAGAACACTAAGCAGTTTCTCAGAAAGCTTTTTTAGATTTCATCTGAGGATATTTCCTTTTTCACCATAGCCCTCTATGGGCTTCCAAATATCACTTTGCCAATTCCACAAGAACTGTCTTAGCGAAAGGCTTCTTGAGGGGAAAGCTGTAACTCTGTGAGATGATTTCACAGAACACAAAGAAGTTTCTCAGAAAGCTTCTTTCTCTTTGTTTATCGGAGGATATTTTTCCTTTGGCCCTATAGTCTTCAAAGGGATCCGAAATATCTGTTCTCAGATTCCACAGAAATAAGGCTAGCAAAGAGATCCACGAAATACAGATGTAACTCTGTGAGATGAATTAACAGAACACTAAGCAGTTTCTCAGAAAGCTTCTTTCCAGATTTCATCTGAGGATATTTTTCCTTTTTCACCATAGCCCTCTATGGGCTTCCAAATATCACTTTGCCAATTCCACAAGAACTGTCTTAGCGAAAGGCTTCTTGAGGGGAAAGCTGTAACTCTGTGAGATGATTTCACAGAACAACACAAAGAAGTTTCTCAGAAAGCTTCTTTCTCTTTGTTATCGGAGGATATTTCCTTTGGCCCTATAGTCTTCAAAGGGATCCGAAATATCTGTTCTCAGATTCCACAGAAATAAGGCTAGCAAAGAGATCCACGAAATACAGATGTAACTCTGTGAGATGAATTAACAGAACACTAAGCAGTTTCTCAGAAAGCTTCTTTCCAGATTTCATCTGAGGATATTTCCTTTTTCACCATAGCCCTCTATGGGCTTCCAAATATCACTTTGCCAATTCCACAAGAACTGTCTTAGCGAAAGGCTTCTTGAGGGGAAAGCTGTAACTCTGTGAGATGATTTCACAGAACACAAAGAAGTTTCTCAGAAAGCTTCTTTCTCTTTGTTATCGGAGGATATTTCCTTTGGCCCTATAGTCTTCAAAGGGATCCGAAATATCTGTTCTCAGATTCCACAGAAATAAGGCTAGCAAAGAGATCCACGAAATACAGATGTAACTCTGTGAGAAATAACAGAACACTAAGCAGTTTCTCAGAAAGCTTCTTTCCAGATTTCATCTGAGGATATTTCCTTTTTCACCATAGCCCTCTATGGGCTTCCAAATATCACTTTGCCAATTCCACAAGAACTGTCTTAGCGAAAGGCTTCTTGAGGGGAAAGCTGTAACTCTGTGAGATGATTTCACAGAACACAAAAGAAGTTTCTCAGAAAGCTTCTTTCTCTTTGTTATCGGAGGATATTTCCTTTGGCCCTATAGTCTTCAAAGGGATCCGAAATATCTGTTCTCAGATTCCACAGAAATAAGGCTAGCAAAGAGATCCACGAAATACAGATGTAACTCTGTGAGATGAATTAACAGAACACTAAGCAGTTTCTCAGAAAGCTTCTTTCCAGATTTCATCTGAGGATTTTTTCTTTTTTCACCATAGCCCTCTATGGGCTTCCAAATATCACTTTGCCAATTCCACAAGAACTGTCTTAGAAGCGAAAGGCTTCTTGAGGGGAAAGCTGTAACTCTGTGAGATGATTTCACAGAACACAAAGAAGTTTCTCAGAAAGCTTCTTTCTCTTTGTTCGGAGGATATTTTCCTTTGGCCCTATAGTCTTCAAAGGGATCCGAAATATCTGTTCTCAGATTCCACAGAAATAAGGCTAGCAAAGAGATCCACGAAATACAGATGTAACAGATGAATAACTCTGTGAGATGAATTAACAGAACACTAAGCAGTTTCTCAGAAAGCTTCTTTCCAGATTTCATCTGAGGATATTTCCTTTTTCACCATAGCCCTCTATGGGCTTCCAAATATCACTTTGCCAATTCCACCGTAACTGTCTTAGCGAAAGGCTTCTTGAGGGGAAAGCTGTAACTCTGTGAGATGATTTCACAGAACACAAAGAAGTTTCTCAGAAAGCTTCTTTCTCTTTGTTATCGGAGGATATTTCCTTTGGCCCTATAGTCTTCAAAGGGATGAAATATCTGTTCTCAGATTCCACAGAAATAAGGCTAGCAAAGAGATCCACGAAATACAGATGTAACTCTGTGAGATGAATTAACAGAACACTAAGCAGTTTCTCAGAAAGCTTCTTTCCAGATTTCATCTGAGGATATTTCCTTTTTCACCATAGCCCTCTATGGGCTTCCAAATATCACTTTGCCAATTCCACAAGAACTGTCTTAGCGAAAGGCTTCTTGAGGGGAAAGCTGTAACTCTGTGAGATGATTTCACAGAACACAAAGAAGTTTCTCAGAAAGCTTCTTTCTCTTTGTTATCGGAGGATATTTCCTTTGGCCCTATAGTCTTCAAAGGGATCCGAAATATCTGTTCTCAGATTCCACAGAAAAAAAGGCTAGCAAAGAGATCCACGAAATACAGATGTAACTCTGTGAGATGAATTAACAGAACACTAAGCAGTTTCTCAGAAAGCTTCTTTCCAGATTTCATCTGAGGATATTTCCTTTTTCACCATAGCCCTCTATGGGCTTCCAAATATCACTTTGCCAATTCCACAAGAACTGTCTTAGCGAAAGGCTTCTTGAGGGGAAAGCTGTAACTCTGTGAGATGATTTCACAGAACACAAAGAAGTTTCTCAGAAAGCTTCTTTCTCTTTGTTATCGGAGGATATTTTCCTTTGGCCCTATAGTCTTCAAAGGGATCCGAAATATCTGTTCTCAGATTCCACAGAAATAAGGCTAGCAAAGAGATCCACGAAATACAGATGTAACTCTGTGAGATGAATTAACAGAACACTAAGCAGTTTCTCAGAAAGCTTCTTTCCAGATTTCATCTGAGGATATTTCCTTTTTCACCATAGCCCTCTATGGGCTTCCAAATATCACTTTGCCAATTCCACAAGAACTGTCTTAGCGAAAGGCTTCTTGAGGGGAAAGCTGTAACTCTGTGAGATGATTTCACAGAACACAAAGAAGTTTCTCAGAAAGCTTCTTTCTCTTTGTTATCGGAGGATATTTCCTTTGGCCCTATAGTCTTCAAAGGGATCCGAAATATCTGTTCTCAGATTCCACAGAAATAAGGCTAGCAAAGAGATCCACGAAATACAGATGTAACTCTGTGAGATGAATTAACAGAACACTAAGCAGTTTCTCAGAAAAGCTTCTTTCCAGATTTCATCTGAGGATATTTCCTTTTTCACCATAGCCCTCTATGGGCTTCCAAATATCACTTTGCCAATTCCACAAGAACTGTCTTAGCGAAAGGCTTCTTGAGGGGAAAGCTGTAACTCTGTGAGATGATTTCACAGAACACAAAGAAGTTTCTCAGAAAGCTTCTTTCTCTTTGTTATCGGAGGATATTTCCTTTGGCCCTATAGTCTTCAAAGGGATCCGAAATATCTGTTCTCAGATTCCACAGAAATAAGGCTAGCAAAGAGATCCACGAAATACAGATGTAACTCTGTGAGATGAATTAACAGAACACTAAGCAGTTTCTCAGAAACTTCTTTCCAGATTTCATCTGAGGATATTTCCTTTTTCACCATAGCCCTCTATGGGCTTCCAAATATCACTTTGCCAATTCCACAAAGAACTGTCTTAGCGAAAGGCTTCTTGAGGGGAAAGCTGTAACTCTGTGAGATGATTTCACAGAACACAAAGAAGTTTCTCAGAAAGCTTCTTTCTCTTTGTTATCGGAGGATATTTCCTTTGGCCCTATAGTCTTCAAAGGGATCCGAAATATCTGTTCTCAGATTCCACAGAAATAAGGCTAGCAAAGAGATCCACGAAATACAGATGTAACTCTGTGAGATGAATTAACAGAACACTAAGCAGTTTCTCAGAAAGCTTCTTTCCAGATTTCATCTGAGGATATTTCCTTTTTCACCATAGCCCTCTATGGGCTTCCAAATATCACTTTGCCAATTCCACAAGAACTGTCTTAGCGAAAGGCTTCTTGAGGGGAAAGGTGTAACTCTGTGAGATGATTTCACAGAACACAAAGAAGTTTCTCAGAAAGCTTCTTTCTCTTTATTATCGGAGGATATTTCCTTTGGCCCTATAGTCTTCAAAGGGATCCGAAATATCTGTTCTCAGATTCCACAGAAATAAGGCTAGCAAAGAGATCCACGAAATACAGATGTAACTCTGTGAGATGAATTAACAGAACACTAAGCAGTTTCTCAGAAAACTTCTTTCCAGATTTCATCTGAGGATATTTCCTTTTTCACCACCATAGCCCTCTATGGGCTTCCAAATATCACTTTGCCAATTCCACAAGAACTGTCTTAGCGAAAGGCTTCTTGAGGGGAAAGCTGTAACTCTGTGAGATGATTTCACAGAACACAAAGAAGTTTCTCAGAAAGCTTCTTTCTCTTTGTTATCGGAGGATATTTCCTTTGGCCCTATAGTCTTCAAAGGGATCCGAAATATCTGTTCTCAGATTCCACAGAATAAGGCTAGCAAAGAGATCCACGAAATACAGATGTAACTCTGTGAGATGAATTAACAGAACACTAAGCAGTTTCTCAGAAGAAAGCTTCTTTCCAGATTTCATCTGAGGATATTTCCTTTTTCACCATAGCCCTCTATGGGCTTCCAAATATCACTTTGCCAATTCCACAAGAACTGTCTTAGCGAAAGGCTTCTTGAGGGGAAAGCTGTAACTCTGTGAGATGATTTCACAGAACACAAAAGAAGTTTCTCAGAAAGCTTCTTTCTCTTTGTTATCGGAGGATATTTCCTTTGGCCCTATAGTCTTCAAAGGGATCCGAAATATCTGTTCTCAGATTCCACAGAAATAAGGCTAGCAAAGAGATCCACGAAATACAGATGTAACTCTGTGAGATGAATTAACAGAACACTAAGCAGTTTTTCAGAAAGCTTCTTTCCAGATTTCATCTGAGGATATTTCCTTTTTCACCATAGCCTCTATGGGCTTCCAAATATCACTTTGCCAATTCCACAAGAACTGTCTTAGCGAAAGGCTTCTTGAGGGGAAAGCTGTAAACTCTGTGAGATGATTTCACAGAACACAAAGAAGTTTCTCAGAAAGCTTCTTTCTCTTTGTTATCGGAGGATATTTCCTTTGGCCCTATAGTCTTCAAAGGGATCCGAAATATCTGTTCTCAGATTCCACAGAAATAAGGCTAGCAAAGAGATCCACGAAATACAGATGTAACTCTGTGAGATGAATTAACAGAACACTAAGCAGTTTCTCAGAAAGCTTCTTTCCAGATTTCATCTGAGGATATTTCCTTTTTCACCATAGCCCTCTATGGGCTTCCAAATATCACTTTGCCAATTCCACAAGAACTGTCTTAGCGAAAGGCTTCTTGAGGGGAAAGCTGTAACTCTGTGAGATGATTTCACAGAACACAAAGAAGTTTCTCAGAAAGCTTCTTTCTCTTTGTTATCGGAGGATTTTCCTTTGGCCCTATAGTCTTCAAAGGGATCCGAAATATCTGTTCTCAGATTCCACAGAAATAAGGCTAGCAAAGAGATCCACGAAATACAGATGTAACTCTGTGAGATGAATTAACAGAACACTAAGCAGTTTCTCAGAAAGCTTCTTTCCAGATTTCATCTGAGGATATTTCCTTTTTCACCATAGCCCTCTATGGGCTTCCAAATATCACTTTGCCAATTCCACAAGAACAAGAACTGTCTTAGCGAAAGGCTTCTTGAGGGGAAAGCTGTAACTCTGTGAGATGATTTCACAGAACACAAAGAAGTTTCTCAGAAAGCTTCTTTCTCTTTGTTATCGGAGGATATTTCCTTTGGCCCTATAGTCTTCAAAGGGATCCGAAATATCTGTTCTCAGATTCCACAGAAATAAGGCTAGCAAAGAGATCCACGAAATACAGATGTAACTCTGTGAGATGAATTAACAGAACACTAAGCAGTTTCTCAGAAAGCTTCTCTTTCCAGATTTCATCTGAGGATATTTCCTTTTTCACCATAGCCCTCTATGGGCTTCCAAATATCACTTTGCCAATTCCACAAGAACTGTCTTAGCGAAAGGCTTCTTGAGGGGAAAGCTGTAACTCTGTGAGATGATTTCACAGAACACAAAGAAGTTTTCTCAGAAAGCTTCTTTCTCTTTGTTATCGGAGGATATTTCCTTTGGCCCTATAGTCTTCAAAGGGATCCGAAATATCTGTTCTCAGATTCCACAGAAATAAGGCTAGCAAAGAGATCCACGAAATACAGATGTAACTCTGTGAGATGAATTAACAGAACACTAAAGCAGTTTCTCAGAAAGCTTCTTTCCAGATTTCATCTGAGGATATTTCCTTTTTCACCATAGCCCTCTATGGGCTTCCAAATATCACTTTGCCAATTCCACAAGAACTGTCTTAGCGAAAGGCTTCTTGAGGGGAAAGCTGTAACTCTGTGGATGATTTCACAGAACACAAAGAAGTTTCTCAGAAAATTCTTTTTGTTTGTTATCGGAGGATATTTCCTTTGGCCCTATAGTCTTCAAAGGGATCCGAAATATCTGTTCTCAGATTCCACAGAAATAAGGCTAGCAAAGAGATCCACGAAATACAGATGTAACTCTGTGAGATGAATTAACAGAACACTAAGCAGTTTCTCAGAAAGCTTCTTTCCAGATTTCATCTGAGGATATTTCCTTTTTTTCCATAGCCCTCTATGGGCTTCCAAATATCACTTTGCCAATTCCACAAGAACTGTCTTAGCGAAAGGCTTCTTGAGGGGAAAGCTGTAACTCTGTGAGATGATTTCACAGAACACAAAGAAGTTTCTCAGAAAGCTTCTTTCTCTTTGTTATCGGAGGATATTTCCTTTGGCCCTATAGTCTAAAAGGGGATCCGAAATATCTGTTCTCAGATTCCACAGAAATAAGGCTAGCAAAGAGATCCACGAAATACAGATGTAACTCTGTGAGATGAATTAACAGAACACTAAGCAGTTTCTCAGAAAACTTCTTTCCAGATTTCATCTGAGGATATTTTTCCTTTTTCACCATAGCCCTCTATGGGCTTCCAAAAATATCACTTTGCCAATTCCACAAGAACTGTCTTAGCGAAAGGCTTCTTGAGGGGAAAGCTGTAACTCTGTGAGATGATTTCACAGAACACAAAGAAGTTTCTCAGAAAGCTTCTTTCTCTTTGTTATCGGAGGATATTTCCTTTGGCCCTATAGTCTTCAAAGGGATCCGAAGTATCTGTTCTCAGATTTCCCAGAAATAAGGCTAGCAAAGAGATCCACGAAATACAGATGTAACTCTGTGAGATGAATTAACAGAACACTAAACAGTTTTCAGAAGCTTCTTTCCAGGTTTCATCTGAGGATATTTCCTTTTTCACCATAGCCTTCTATGGGCTTCCAAATATCCCTTTGCCAATTCCACAAGAACTGTCTTAGCGAAAGGCTTCTTGAGGGGAAAGCTGTAACTCTGTGAGATGATTTCACAGAACACAAAGAAGTTTCTCAGAAAGCTTCTTTCTCTTTGTTATCGGAGGATATTTCCTTTGGCCCTATAGTCTTCAAAGGGATCCGAAATATCTGTTCTCAGATTCCACAGAAATAAGGCTAGCAAAGAGATCCACGAAATACAGATGTAACTCTGTGAGATGAATTAACAGAAACACTAAGCAGTTTCTCAGAAAGCTTCTTTCCAGATTTCATCTGAGGATATTTCCTTTTTCACCATAGCCCTCTATGGGCTTCCAAATATCACTTTGCCAATTCCACAAGAACTGTCTTAGCGAAAGGCTTCTTGAGGGGAAAGCTGTAACTCTGTGAGATGATTTCACAGAGAACACAAAGAAGTTTTTCAGAAAACTTCTTTCTCTTTGTTATCGGAGGATATTTCCTTTGGCCCTATAGTCTTCAAAGGGATCCGAAATATCTGTTCTCAGATTCCACAGAAATAAGGCTAGCAAAGAGATCCACGAAATACAGATGTAACTCTGTGAGATGAATTAACAGAACACTAAGCAGTTTCTCAGAAAGCTTCTTTCCAGATTTCATCTGAGGATATTTCCTTTTTCACCATAGCCCTCTATGGGCTTCCAAATATCACTTTGCCAATTCCACAAGAACTGTCTTAGCGAAAGGCTTCTTGAGGGGAAAGCTGTAACTCTGTGAGATGATTTCACAGAACACAAAGAAGTTTCTCAGAAAGCTTCTTTCTCTTTGTTATCGGAGGATATTTCCTTTGGCCCTATAGTCTTCAAAGGGATCCGAAATATCTGTTCTCAGATTCCACAGAAATAAGGCTAGCAAAGAGATCCACGAAATACATGTAACTCTGTGAGATGAATTAACAGAACACTAAGCAGTTTCTCAGAAAGCTTCTTTCCAGATTTCATCTGAGGATATTTCCTTTTTCACCATAGCCCTCTATGGGCTTCCAAATATCACTTTGCCAATTCCACAAGAACTGTCTTAGCGAAAGGCTTCTTGAGGGGAAAGCTGTAACTCTGTGAGATGATTTCACAGAACACAAAGAAGTTTCTCAGAAAGCTTCTTTCTCTTTGTTATCGGAGGATATTTTCCTTTGGCCCTATAGTCTTCAAAGGGATCCGAAATATCTGTTCTCAGATTCCACAGAAATAAGGCTAGCAAAGAGATCCACGAAATACAGATGTAACTCTGTGAGATGAATTAACAGAACACTAAGCAGTTTCTCAGAAAGCTTCTTTCCAGATTTCATCTGAGGATATTTCCTTTTTCACCATAGCCCTCTATGGGCTTCGAAATATCACTTTGCAAATTACACAAGAACTGTCTTAGCGAAAAATTTTGGAGGGAAAAGCTGTAACTCTGTGAGATGATTTCACAGAACACAAAGAAGTTTCTCAGAAAGCTTCTTTCTCTTTGTTATCGGAGGATATTTCCTTTGGCCCTATAGTCTTCAAAGGGATCCGAAATATCTGTTCTCAGATTCCACAGAAATAAGGCTAGCAAAGAGATCCACGAAATACAGATGTAACTCTGTGAGATGAATTAACAGAACACTAAGCAGTTTCTCAGAAAGCTTCTTTCCAGATTTCATCTGAGGATATTTCCTTTTTCACCATAGCCCTCTATGGGCTTCCAAATATCACTTTGCCAATTCCACAAGAACTGTCTTAGCGAAAGGCTTCTTGAGGGGAAAGCTGTAACTCTGTGAGATGATTTCACAGAACACAAAGAAGTTTCTCAGAAAGCTTCTTTCTCTTTGTTATCGGAGGATATTTCCTTTGGCCCTATAGTCTTCAAAGGGATCCGAAATATCTGTTCTCAGATTCACAGAAATAAGGCTAGCAAAGAGATCCACGAAATACAGATGTAACTCTGTGAGATGAATGAATTAACAGAACACTAAGCAGTTTCTCAGAAATCTTCTTTCCAGATTTCATCTGAGGATATTTCCTTTTTCACCATAGCCCTCTATGGGCTTCCAAATATCACTTTGCCAATTCCACAAGAACTGTCTTAGCGAAAGGCTTCTTGAGGGGAAAGCTGTAACTCTGTGAGATGATTTCACAGAACACAAAGAAGTTTCTCAGAAAGCTTCTTTCTCTTTGTTATCGGAGGATATTTCCTTTGGCCCTATAGTCTTCAAAGGGATCCGAAATATCTGTTCTCAGATTCCACAGAAATAAGGCTAGCAAAGAGATCCACGAAATACAGATGTAACTCTGTGAGATGAATTAACAGAACACTAAGCAGTTTCTCAGAAAGCTTCTTTCCAGATTTCATCTGAGGATATTTCCTTTTTCACCATAGCCCTCTATGGGCTTCCAAATATCACTTTGCCAATTCCACAAGAACTGTCTTAGCGAAAGGCTTCTTGAGGGGAAAGCTGTAACTCTGTGAGATGATTTCACAGAGAACACAAAGAAGTTTCTCAGAAAGCTTCTTTCTCTTTGTTATCGGAGGATATTTCCTTTGGCCCTATAGTCTTCAAAGGGATCCGAAATATCTGTTCTCAGATTCCACAGAAATAAGGCTAGCAAAGAGATCCACGAAATACAGATGTAACTCTGTGAGATGAATTAACAGAACACTAAGCAGTTTCTCAGAAAGCTTCTTTCCAGATTTCATCTGAGGATATTTCCTTTTTCACCATAGCCCTCTATGGGCTTCCAAATATCACTTTGCCAATTCCACAAGAACTGTCTTAGCGAAAGGCTTCTTGAGGGGAAAGCTGTAACTCTGTGAGATGATTTCACAGAACACAAAGAAGTTTCTCAGAAAGCTTCTTTCTCTTTGTTATCGGAGGATATTTTCCTTTGGCCTATAGTCTTCAAAGGGATCCGAAATATCTGTTCTCAGATTCCACAGAAATAAGGCTAGCAAAGAGATCCACGAAATACAGATGTAACTCTGTGAGATGAATTAACAGAACACTAAGCAGTTTTCTCAGAAAGCTTCTTTCCAGATTTCATCTGAGGATATTTCCTTTTTCACCATAGCCCTCTATGGGCTTCCAAATATCACTTTGCCAATTCCACAAGAACTGTCTTAGCGAAAGGCTTCTTGAGGGGAAAGCTGTAACTCTGTGAGATGATTTCACAGAACACAAAGAAGTTTCTCAGAAAGCTTCTTTCTCTTTGTTATCGGAGGATATTTCCTTTGGCCCTATAGTCTTCAAAGGGATCCGAAATATCTGTTCTCAGATTCCACAGAAATAAGGCTAGCAAAGAGATCCACGAAATACAGATGTAACTCTGTGAGATGAATTAACAGAACACTAAGCAGTTTCTCAGAAAGCTTCTTTCCAGATTTCATCATGAGGATATTTCCTTTTTCACCATAGCCCTCTATGGGCTTCCAAATATCACTTTGCCAATTCCACAAGAACTGTCTTAGCGAAAGGCTTCTTGAGGGGAAAGCTGTAACTCTGTGAGATGATTTCACAGAACACAAAGAAGTTTCTCAGAAAGCTTCTTTCTCTTTGTTATCGGAGGATATTTCCTTTGGCCCTATAGTCTTCAAAGGGATCCTATTGGCCCTATAGTCTTCAAAGGGATCCGAAATATCTGTTCTCAGATTCCACAGAAATAAGGCTAGCAAAAGAGATCCACGAAATACAGATGTAACTCTGTGAGATGAATTAACAGAACACTAAGCAGTTTCTCAGAAAGCTTCTTTCCAGATTTCATCTGAGGATATTTCCTTTTTCACCATAGCCCTCTATGGGCTTCCAAATATCACTTTGCCAATTCCACAAGAACTGTCTTAGCGAAAGGCTTCTTGAGGGGAAGCTGTAACTCTGTGAGATGATTTCACAGAACACAAAGAAGTTTCTCAGAAAGCTTCTTTCTCTTTGTTATCGGAGGATATTTCCTTTGGCCCTATAGTCTTCAAAGGGATCCGAAATATCTGTTCTCAGATTCCACAGAAATAAGGCTAGCAAAGAGATCCACGAAATACAGATGTAACTCTGAGATGAATTAACAGAACACTAAGCAGTTTCTCAGAAAGCTTCTTTCCAGATTTCATCTGAGGATATTTCCTTTTTCACCATAGCCCTCTATGGGCTTCCAAATATCACTTTGCCAATTCCACAAGAACTGTCTTAGCGAAAGGCTTCTTGAGGGGAAAGCTGTAACTCTGTGAGATGATTTCACAGAACACAAAGAAGTTTCTCAGAAAGCTTCTTTCTCTTTGTTATCGGAGGATATTTCCTTTGGCCCTATAGTCTTCAAAGGGATCCGAAATATCTGTTCTCAGATTCCACAGAAATAAGGCTAGCAAGAGATCCACGAAATACAGATGTAACTCTGTGAGATGAATTAACAGAACACTAAGCAGTTTCTCAGAAAGCTTCTTTCCAGATTTCATCTGAGGATATTTCCTTTTTCACCATAGCCCTCTATGGGCTTCCAAATATCACTTTGCCAATTCCACAAGAACTGTCTTAGCGAAAGGCTTCTTGAGGGGAAAGCTGTAACTCTGTGAGATGATTTCACAGAACACAAAGAAGTTTCTCAGAAAGCTTCTTTCTCTTTGTTATCGGAGGATATTTCCTTTGGCCCTATAGTCTTCAAAGGGATCCGAAATATCTGTTCTCAGATTCCACAGAAATAAGGCTAGCAAAGAGATCCACGAAATACAGATGTAACTCTGTGAGATGAATTAACAGAACACTAAGCAGTTTCTCAGAAAGCTTCTTTCCAGATTTCATCTGAGGATATTTCCTTTTTCACCATAGCCCTCTATGGGCTTCCAAATATCACTTTGCCAATTCCACAAGAACTGTCTTAGCGAAAGGCTTCTTGAGGGGAAAGCTGTAACTCTGTGAGATGATTTCACAGAACACAAAGAAGTTTCTCAGAAAGCTTCTTTCTCTTTGTTATCGGAGGATATTTCCTTTGGCCCTATAGTCTTCAAAGGGATCCGAAATATCTGTTCTCAGATTCCACAGAAATAAGGCTAGCAAAGAGATCCACGAAATACAGATGTAACTCTGTGAGATGAATTAACAGAACACTAAGCAGTTTCTCAGAAAGCTTCTTTCCAGATTTCATCTGAGGATATTTCCTTTTTCACCATAGCCCTCTATGGGCTTCCAAATATCACTTTGCCAATTCCACAAGAACTGTCTTAGCGAAAGGCTTCTTGAGGGGAAAGCTGTAACTCTGTGAGATGATTTCACAGAACACAAAGAAGTTTCTCAGAAAGCTTCTTTCTCTTTGTTATCGGAGGATATTTCCTTTGGCCCTATAGTCTTCAAAGGGATCCGAAATATCTGTTCTCAGATTCCACAGAAATAAGGCTAGCAAAGAGATCCACGAAATACAGATGTAACTCTGTGAGATGAATTAACAGAACACTAAGCAGTTTCTCAGAAAGCTTCTTTCCAGATTTCATCTGAGGATATTTCCTTTTTCACCATAGCCCTCTATGGGCTTCCAAATATCACTTTGCCAATTCCACAAGAACTGTCTTAGCGAAAGGCTTCTTGAGGGGAAAGCTGTAACTCTGTGAGATGATTTCACAGAACACAAAGAAGTTTCTCAGAAAGCTTCTTTCTCTTTGTTATCGGAGGATATTTCCTTTGGCCCTATAGTCTTCAAAGGGATCCGAAATATCTGTTCTCAGATTCCACAGAAATAAGGCTAGCAAAGAGATCCACGAAATACAGATGTAACTCTGTGAGATGAATTAACAGAACACTAAGCAGTTTCTCAGAAAGCTTCTTTCCAGATTTCATCTGAGGATATTTCCTTTTTCACCATAGCCCTCTATGGGCTTCCAAATATCACTTTGCCAATTCCACAAGAACTGTCTTAGCGAAAGGCTTCTTGAGGGGAAAGCTGTAACTCTGTGAGATGATTTTTCACAGAACACAAAGAAGTTTCTCAGAAAGCTTCTTTCTCTTTGTTATCGGAGGATATTTCCTTTGGCCCTATAGTCTTCAAAGGGATCCGAAATATCTGTTCTCAGATTCCACAGAAATAAGGCTAGCAAAGAGATCCACGAAATACAGATGTAACTCTGTGAGATGAATTAACAGAACACTAAGCAGTTTTCTCAGAAAGCTTCTTTCCAGATTTCATCTGAGGATATTTCCTTTTTCACCATAGCCCTCTATGGGCTTCCAAATATCACTTTGCCAATTCCACAAGAACTGTCTTAGCGAAAGGCTTCTTGAGGGGAAAGCTGTAACTCTGTGAGATGATTTCACAGAACACAAAGATGTTTCTCAGAAAGCTTCTTTCTCTTTGTTATCGGAGGATATATTTCCTTTGGCCCTATAGTCTTCAAAGGGATCCGAAATATCTGTTCTCAGATTCCACAGAAATAAGGCTAGCAAAGAGATCCACGAAATACAGATGTAACTCTGTGAGATGAATTAACAGAACACTAAGCAGTTTCTCAGAAAGCTTCTTTCCAGATTTCATCTGAGGATATTTCCTTTTTCACCATAGCCCTCTATGGGCTTCCAAATATCACTTTGCCAATTCCACAAGAACTGTCTTAGCGAAAGGCTTCTTGAGGGGGGAAAGCTGTAACTCTGTGAGATGATTTCACAGAACACAAAGAAGTTTCTCAGAAAGCTTCTTTCTCTTTGTTATCGGAGGATATTTCCTTTGGCCCTATAGTCTTCAAAGGGATCCGAAATATCTGTTCTCAGATTCCACAGAAATAAGGC
The DNA here is from genome assembly GCF_024542745.1 of Macaca thibetana thibetana. Taxonomy (NCBI): domain Eukaryota; kingdom Metazoa; phylum Chordata; class Mammalia; order Primates; family Cercopithecidae; genus Macaca; species Macaca thibetana. Next base: position 168,064 of record NW_026088917.1, on the reverse strand, counting down.
TAGCAAAGAGAGACACGAAATACAGATGTAACTTTGTGAGATGAATTAACAGAACACTAAGCAGTTTCTCAGAAAGCTTCTTTCCAGATTTCATCTGAGGATATTTCCTTTTTCACCATAGCCCTCTATGGGCTTCCAAATATCACTTTGCCAATTCCACAAGAACTGTCTTAGCGAAAGGCTTCTTGAGGGGAAAGCTGTAACTCTGTGAGATGATTTCACAGAACACAAAGAAGTTTCTCAGAAAGCTTCTTTCTCTTTGTTATCGGAGGATATTTTCCTTTGGCCCTATAGTCTTCAAAGGGATCCGAAATATCTGTTCTCAGATTCCACAGAAATAAGGCTAGCAAAGAGATCCACGAAATACAGATGTAACTCTGTGAGATGAATTAACAGAACACTAAGCAGTTTCTCAGAAAGCTTCTTTCCAGATTTCATCTGAGGATATTTCCTTTTTCACCATAGCCCTCTATGGGCTTCCAAATATCACTTTGCCAATTCCACAAGAACTGTCTTAGCGAAAGGCTTCTTGAGGGGAAAGCTGTAACTCTGTGAGATGATTTCACAGAACACAAAGAAGTTTCTCAGAAAGCTTCTTTCTCTTTGTTATCGGAGGATATTTCCTTTGGCCCTATAGTCTTCAAAGGGATCCGAAATATCTGTTCTCAGATTCCACAGAAATAAGGCTAGCAAAGAGATCCACGAAATACAGATGTAACTCTGTGAGATGAATTAACAGAACACTAAGCAGTTTTTCTCAGAAAGCTTCTTTCCAGATTTCATCTGAGGATATTTCCTTTTTCACCATAGCCCTCTATGGGCTTCCAAATATCACTTTGCCAATTCCACAAGAACTGTCTTAGCGAAAGGCTTCTTGAGGGGAAAGCTGTAACTCTGTGAGATGATTTCACAGAACACAAAGAAGTTTCTCAGAAAGCTTCTTTCTCTTTGTTATCGGAGGATATTTCCTTTGGCCCTATAGTCTTCAAAGGGGATCCGAAATATCTGTTCTCAGATTCCACAGAAATAAGGCTAGCAAAGAGATCCACGAAATACAGATGTAACTCTGTGAGATGAATTAACAGAACACTAAGCAGTTTCTCAGAAAGCTTCTTTCCAGATTTCATCTGAGGATATTTCCTTTTTCACCATAGCCCTCTATGGGCTTCCAAATATCACTTTGCCAATTCCACAAGAACTGTCTTAGCGAAAGGCTTCTTGAGGGGAAAGCTGTAACTCTGTGAGATGATTTCACAGAACACAAAAGAAGTTTCTCAGAAAGCTTCTTTCTCTTTGTTATCGGAGGATATTTTCTTTGGCCCTATAGTCTTCAAAGGGATCCGAAATATCTGTTCTCAGATTCCACAGAAATAAGGCTAGCAAAGAGATCCACGAAATACAGATGTAACTCTGTGAGATGAATTAACAGAACACTAAGCAGTTTCTCAGAAAGCTTCTTTCCAGATTTCATCTGAGGTATTTCCTTTTTCACCATAGCCCTCTATGGGCTTCCAAATATCACTTTGCCAATTCCACAAGAACTGTCTTAGCGAAAGGCTTCTTGAGGGGAAAGCTGTAACTCTGTGAGATGATTTCACAGAACACAAAGAAGTTTCTCAGAAAGCTTCTTTCTCTTTGTTATCGGAGGATATTTCCTTTGGCCCTATAGTCTTCAAAGGGATCCGAAATATCTGTTCTCAGATTCCACAGAAATAAGGCTAGCAAAGAGATCCACGAAATACAGATGTAACTCTGTGAGATGAATTAACAGAACACTAAGCAGTTTCTCAGAAAGCTTCTTTCCAGATTTCATCTGAGGATATTTCCTTTTTCACCATAGCCCTCTATGGGCTTCCAAATATCACTTTGCCAATTCCACAAGAACTGTCTTAGCGAAAGGCTTCTTGAGGGGAAAGCTGTAACTCTGTGAGATGATTTCACAGAACACAAAGAAGTTTCTCAGAAATCTTCTTTCTCTTTGTTATCGGAGGATATTTCCTTTGGCCCTATAGTCTTCAAAGGGATCCGAAATATCTGTTCTCAGATTCCACAGAAATAAGGCTAGCAAAGAGATCCACGAAATACAGATGTAACTCTGTGAGATGAATGAGAAACACTAAGCAGTTTCTCAGAAAGCTTCTTTCTTTCAGATTTCATCTGAGGATATTTCCTTTTTCACCATAGCCCTCTATGGGCTTCCAAATATCACTTTGCCAATTCCACAAGAACTGTCTTAGCGAAAGGCTTCTTGAGGGGAAAGCTGTAACTCTGTGAGATGATTTCACAGAACACAAAGAAGTTTTTCTCAGAAAGCTTCTTTCTCTTTGTTATCGGAGGATATTTCCTTTGGCCCTATAGTCTTCAAAGGGATCCGAAATATCTGTTCTCAGATTCCACAGAAATAAGGCTAGCAAAGAGATCCACGAAATACAGATGTAACTCTGTGAGATGAATTAACAGAACACTAAAACTTTTCTCAGAAATCTTCTTTCCAGATTTCATCTGAGGATATTTCCTTTTTCACCATAGCCCTCTATGGGCTTCCAAATATCACTTTGCCAATTCCACAAGAACTGTCTTAGCGAAAGGCTTCTTGAGGGGAAAGCTGTAACTCTGTGAGATGATTTCACAGAACACAAAGAAGTTTCTCAGAAAGCTTCTTTCTCTTTGTTATCGGAGGATATTTCCTTTGGCCCTATAGTCTTCAAAGGGATCCGAAATATCTGTTCTCAGATTCCACAGAAATAAGGCTAGCAAAGAGATCCACGAAATACAGATGTAACTCTGTGAGATGAATTAACAGAACACTAAGCAGTTTCTCAGAAAGCTTCTTTCCAGATTTCATCTGAGGATATTTCCTTTTTCACCATAGCCCTCTATGGGCTTCCAAATATCACTTTGCCAATTCCACAAGAACTGTCTTAGCGAAAGGCTTCTTGAGGGGAAAGCTGTAACTCTGTGAGATGATTTCACAGAACACAAAGAAGTTTCTCAGAAAGCTTCTTTCTCTTTGTTATCGGAGGATATTTCCTTTGGCCCTATAGTCTTCAAAGGGATCCGAAATATCTGTTCTCAGATTCCACAGAAATAAGGCTAGCAAAGAGATCCACGAAATACAGATGTAACTCTGTGAGATGAATTAACAGAACACTAAGCAGTTTCTCAGAAAGCTTCTTTCCAGATTTCATCTGAGGATATTTCCTTTTTCACCATAGCCCTCTATGGGCTTCCAAATATCACTTTGCCAATTCCACAAGAACTGTCTTAGCGAAAGGCTTCTTGAGGGGAAAGCTGTAACTCTGTGAGATGATTTCACAGAACACAAAGAAGTTTCTCAGAAAGCTTCTTTCTCTTTGTTATCGGAGGATATTTCCTTTGGCCCTATAGTCTTCAAAGGGATCCGAAATATCTGTTCTCAGATTCCACAGAAATAAGGCTAGCAAAGAGATCCACGAAATACAGATGTAACTCTGTGAGATGAATTAACAGAACAACAAGCAGTTTCTCAGAAAGCTTCTTTCCAGATTTCATCTGAGGATATTTCCTTTTTCACCATAGCCCTCTATGGGCTTCCAAATATCACTTTGCCAATTCCACAAGAACTGTCTTAGCGAAAGGCTTCTTGAGGGGAAAGCTGTAACTCTGTGAGATGATTTCACAGAACACAAAGAAGTTTCTCAGAAAGCTTCTTTCTCTTTCTTATCGGAGGATATTTCCTTTGGCCCTATAGTCTTCAAAGGGATCCGAAATATCTGTTCTCAGATTCCAAAGGGATCCGACAGAAATAAGGCTAGCAAAGAGATCCACGAAATACAGATGTAACTCTGTGAGATGAATTAACAGAACACTAAGCAGTTTCTCAGAAAGCTTCTTCCAGATTTCATCTGAGGATATTTCCTTTTTCACCATAGCCCTCTATGGGCTTCCAAATATCACTTTGCCAATTCCACAAGAACTGTCTTAGCGAAAGGCTTCTTGAGGGGAAAGCTGTAACTCTGTGAGATGATTTCACAGAACACAAAGAAGTTTCTCAGAAAGCTTCTTTCTCTTTGTTATCGGAGGATATTTCCTTTGGCCCTATAGTCTTCAAAGGGATCCGAAATATCTGTTCTCAGATTCCACAGAAATAAGGCTAGCAAAGAGATCCACGAAATACAGATGTAACTCTGTGAGATGAATTAACAGAACACTAAGCAGTTTCTCAGAAAGCTTCTTTCCAGATTTCATCTGAGGATATTTCCTTTTTCACCATAGCCCTCTATGGGCTTCCAAATATCACTTTGCCAATTCCACAAGAACTGTCTTAGCGAAAGGCTTCTTGAGGGGAAAGCTGTAACTCTGTGAGATGATTTCACAGAACACAAAAAGAAGTTTCTCAGAAAGCTTCTTCTCTTTGTTATCGGAGGATATTTCCTTTGGCCCTATAGTCTTCAAAGGGATCCGAAATATCTGTTCTCAGATTCCACAGAAATAAGGCTAGCAAAGAGATCCACGAAATACAGATGTAACTCTGTGAGATGAATTAACAGAACACTAAGCAGTTTCTCAGAAAGCTTCTTTCCAGATTTCATCTGAGGATATTTCCTTTTTCACCATAGCCCTCTATGGGCTTCCAAATATCACTTTGCCAATTCCACAAGAACTGTCTTAGCGAAAGGCTTCTTGAGGGGAAAGCTGTAACTCTGTGAGATGATTTCACAGAACACAAAGAAGTTTCTCAGAAAGCTTCTTTCTCTTTGTTATCGGAGGATATTTCCTTTGGCCCTATAGTCTTCAAAGGGATCCGAAATATCTGTTCTCAGATTCCACAGAAATAAGGCTAGCAAAGAGATCCACGAAATACAGATGTAACTCTGTGAGATGAATTAACAGAACACAAGCAGCAGTTTCTCAGAAAGCTTCTTTCCAGATTTCATCTGAGGATATTTCCTTTTTCACCATAGCCCTCTATGGGCTTCCAAATATCACTTTGCCAATTCCACAAAACTGTCTTAGCGAAAGGCTTCTTGAGGGGAAAGCTGTAACTCTGTGAGATGATTTCACAGAACACAAAGAAGTTTCTCAGAAAGCTTCTTTCTCTTTGTTATCGGAGGATTTTTCCTTTGGCCCTATAGTCTTCAAAGGGATCCGAAATATCTGTTCTCAGATTCCACAGAAATAAGGCTAGCAAAGAGATCCACGAAATACAGATGTAACTCTGTGAGATGAATTAACAGAACACTAAGCAGTTTCTCAGAAAGCTTCTTTCCAGATTTCATCTGAGGATATTTCCTTTTTCACCATAGCCCTCTATGGGCTTCCAAATATCACTTTGCCAATTCCACAAGAACTGTCTTAGCGAAAGGCTTCTTGAGGGGAAAGCTGTAACTCTGTGAGATGATTTCACAGAACACAAAGAAGTTTCTCAGAAAGCTTCTTTCTCTTTGTTATCGGAGGATATTTCCTTTGGCCCTATAGTCTTCAAAGGGATCCGAAATATCTGTTCTCAGATTCCACAGAAATAAGGCTAGCAAAGAGATCCACGAAATACAGATGTAACTCTGTGAGATGAATTAACAGAACACTAAGCAGTTTCTCAGAAAGCTTCTTTCCAGATTTCATCTGAGGATATTTCCTTTTTCACCATAGCCCTCTATGGGCTTCCAAATATCACTTTGCCAATTCCACAAGAACTGTCTTAGCGAAAGGCTTCTTGAGGGGAAAGCTGTAACTCTGTGAGATGATTTCACAGAACACAAAGAAGTTTCTCAGAAAGCTTCTTTCTCTTTGTTATCGGAGGATATTTCCTTTGGCCCTATAGTCTTCAAAGGGATCCGAAATATCTGTTCTCAGATTCCACAGAAATAAGGCTAGCAAAGAGATCCACGAAATACAGATGTAACTCTGTGAGATGAATGAATTAACAGAACACACTAAGCAGTTTCTCAGAAAGCTTCTTTCCAGATTTCATCTGAGGATATTTCCTTTTTCACCATAGCCCTCTATGGGCTTCCAAATATCACTTTGCCAATTCCACAAGAACTGTCTTAGCGAAAGGCTTCTTGAGGGGAAAGCTGTAACTCTGTGAGATGATTTCACAGAACACAAAGAAGTTTCTCAGAAAGCTTCTTTCTCTTTGTTATCGGAGGATATTTCCTTTGGCCCTATAGTCTTCAAAGGGATCCGAAATATCTGTTCTCAGATTCCACAGAAATAAGGCTAGCAAAGAGATCCACGAAATACAGATGTAACTCTGTGAGATGAATTAACAGAACACTAAGCAGTTTCTCAGAAAGCTTCTTTCCAGATTTCATCTGAGGATATTTCCTTTTTCACCATAGCCCTCTATGGGGGCTCCAAATATCACTTTGCCAATTCCACAAGAACTGTCTTAGCGAAAGGCTTCTTGAGGGGAAAGCTGTAACTCTATGAGATGATTTCACAGAACACAAAGAAGTTTCTCAGAAAGCTTCTTTCTCTTTGTTATCGGAGGATATTTCCTTTGGCCCTATAGTCTTCAAAGGGATCCGAAATATCTGTTCTCAGATTCCACAGAAATAAGGCTAGCAAAGAGATCCACGAAATACAGATGTAACTCTGTGAGATGAATTAACAGAACACTAAGCAGTTTCTCAGAAAGCTTCTTTCCAGATTTCATCTGAGGATATTTCCTTTTTCACCATAGCCCTCTATGGGCTTCCAAATATCACTTTGCCAATTCCACAAGAACTGTCTTAGCGAAAGGCTTCTTGAGGGGAAAGCTGTAACTCTGTGAGATGATTTCACAGAACACAAAGAAGTTTTCTCAGAAAGCTTCTTTCTCTTTGTTATCGGAGGATATTTCCTTTGGCCCTATAGTCTTCAAAGGGATCCGAAATATCTGTTCTCAGATTCCACAGAAATAAGGCTAGCAAAGAGATCCACGAAATACAGATGTAACTCTGTGAGATGAATTAACAGAACACTAAGCAGTTTCTCAGAAAGCTTCTTTCCAGATTTCATCTGAGGATATTTCCTTTTTCACCATAGCCCTCTATGGGCTTCCAAATATCACTTTGCCAATTCCACAAGAACTGTCTTAGCGAAAGGCTTCTTGAGGGGAAAGCTGTAACTCTGTGAGATGATTTTCACAGAACACAAAGAAGTTTCTCAGAAAGCTTCTTTCTCTTTGTTATCGGAGGATATTTCCTTTGGCCCTATAGTCTTCAAAGGGATCCGAAATATCTGTTCTCAGATTCCACAGAAATAAGGCTAGCAAAGAGATCCACGAAATACAGATGTAACTCTGTGAGATGAATTAACAGAACACTAAGCAGTTTCTCAGAAAGCTTCTTTCCAGATTTCATCTGAGGATATTTCCTTTTTCACCATAGCCCTCTATGGGCTTCCAAATATCACTTTGCCAATTCCACAAGAACTGTCTTAGCGAAAGGCTTCTTGAGGGGAAAGCTGTAACTCTGTGAGATGATTTCACAGAACACAAAGAAGTTTCTCAGAAAGCTTCTTTCTCTTTGTTATCGGAGGATATTTCCTTTGGCCCTATAGTCTTCAAAGGGATCCGAAATATCTGTTCTCAGATTCCACAGAAATAAGGCTAGCAAAGAGATCCACGAAATACAGATGTAACTCTGTGAGATGAATTAACAGAACACTAAGCAGTTTCTCAGAAAGCTTCTTTCCAGATTTCATCTGAGGATATTTCCTTTTTCACCATAGCCCTCTATGGGCTTCCAAATATCACTTTGCCAATTCCACAAGAACTGTCTTAGCGAAAGGCTTCTTGAGGGGAAAGCTGTAACTCTGTGAGATGATTTCACAGAACACAAAAGAAGTTTCTCAGAAAGCTTCTTTCTCTTTGTTATCGGAGGATATTTCCTTTGGCCCTATAGTCTTCAAAGGGATCCGAAATATCTGTTCTCAGATTCCACAGAAATAAGGCTAGCAAAGAGATCCACGAAATACAGATGTAACTCTGTGAGATGAATTAACAGAACACTAAGCAGTTTCTCAGAAAGCTTCTTTCCAGATTTCATCTGAGGATATTTCCTTTTTCACCATAGCCCTCTATGGGCTTCCAAATATCACTTTGCCAATTCCACAAGAACTGTCTTAGCGAAAGGCTTCTTGAGGGGAAAGCTGTAACTCTGTGAGATGATTTCACAGAACACAAAGAAGTTTCTCAGAAAGCTTCTTTCTCTTTGTTATCGGAGGATATTTCCTTTGGCCCTATAGTCTTCAAAGGGATCCGAAATATCTGTTCTCAGATTCCACAGAAATAAGGCTAGCAAAGAGATCCACGAAATACAGATGTAACTCTGTGAGATGAATTAACAGAACACTAAGCAGTTTCTCAGAAAGCTTCTTTCCAGATTTCATCTGAGGATATTTCCTTTTTCACCAAGCCCTCTATGGGCTTCCAAATATCACTTTGCCAATTCCACAAGAACTGTCTTAGCGAAAGGCTTCTTGAGGGGAAAGCTGTAACTCTGTGAGATGATTTCACAGAACACAAAGAAGTTTCTCAGAAAGCTTCTTTCTCTTTGTTATCGGAGGATATTTCCTTTGGCCCTATAGTCTTCAAAGGGATCCGAAATATCTGTTCTCAGATTCCACAGAAATAAGGCTAGCAAAGAGATCCACGAAATACAGATGTAACTCTGTGAGATGAATTAACAGAACACTAAGCAGTTTCTCAGAAAGCTTCTTTCCAGATTTCATCTGAGGATATTTTTTTTTTTCACCATAGCCCTCTATGGGCTTCCAAATATCACTTTGCCAATTCCACAAGAACTGTCTTAGCGAAAGGCTTCTTGAGGGGAAAGCTGTAACTCTGTGAGATGATTTCACAGAACACAAAGAAGTTTCTCAGAAAGCTTCTTTCTCTCTTTGTTATCGGAGGATATTTCCTTTGGCCCTATAGTCTTCAAAGGGATCCGAAATATCTGTTCTCAGATTCCACAGAAATAAGGCTAGCAAAGAGATCCACGAAATACAGATGTAACTCTGTGAGATGAATTAACAGAACACTAAGCAGTTTCTCAGAAAGCTTCTTTCCAGATTTCATCTGAGGATATTTCCTTTTTCACCATAGCCCTCTATGGGCTTCCAAATATCACTTTGCCAATTCCACAAGAACTGTCTTAGCGAAAGGCTTCTTGAGGGGAAAGCTGTAACTCTGTGAGATGATTTCACAGAACACAAAGAAGTTTCTCAGAAAGCTTCTTTCTCTTTGTTATCGGAGGATATTTCCTTTGGCCCTATCTTCAAAGGGATCCGAAATTCAAAGGGGCTATCCGAAATATCTGTTTTCTCAGATTCCACAGAAATAAGGCTAGCAAAGAAAACTGATCCACGAAATACACAGATAATAGTCTTCAAAGGGATCCGAAATATCTGTTCTCAGATTCCACAGAAATAAGATGTAACTCTGTGAGATGAATTAACAGAACACTAAGCAGTTTCTCAGAAAGCTTCTTTCCAGATTTCATCTGAGGATATTTCCTTTTTCACCATAGCCCTCTATGGGCTTCCAAATATCACTTTGCCAATTCCACAAGAACTGTCTTAGCGAAAGGCTTCTTGAGGGGAAAGCTGTAACTCTGTGAGATGATTTCACAGAACACAAAGAAGTTTCTCAGAAAGCTTCTTTCTCTTTGTTATCGGAGGATATTTCCTTTGGCCCTATAGTCTTCAAAGGGATCCGAAATATCTGTTCTCAGATTCCACAGAAATAAGGCTAGCAAAGAGATCCACGAAATACAGATGTAACTCTGTGAGATGAATTAACAGAACACTAAGCAGTTTCTCAGAAAGCTTCTTTCCAGATTTCATCTGAGGATATTTCCTTTTTCACCATAGCCCTCTATGGGCTTCCAAATATCACTTTGCCAATTCCACAAGAACTGTCTTAGCGAAAGGCTTCTTGAGGGGAAAGCTGTAACTCTGTGAGATGATTTCACAGAACACAAAGAAGTTTCTCAGAAAGCTTCTTTCTCTTTGTTATCGGAGGATATTTCCTTTGGCCCTATAGTCTTCAAAGGGATCCGAAATATCTGTTCTCAGATTCCACAGAAATAAGGCTAGCAAAGAGATCCACGAAATACAGATGTAACTCTGTGAGATGAATTAACAGAACACTAAGCAGTTTCTCAGAAAGCTTCTTTCCAGATTTCATCTGAGGATATTTCCTTTTTCACCATAGCCCTCTATGGGCTTCCAAATATCACTTTGCCAATTCCACAAGAACTGTCTTAGCGAAAGGCTTCTTGAGGGGAAAGCTGTAACTCTGTGAGATGATTTCACAGAACACAAAGAAGTTTCTCAGAAAGCTTCTTTCTTTGTTATCGGAGGATATTTCCTTTGGCCCTATAGTCTTCAAAGGGATCCGAAATATCTGTTCTCAGATTCCACAGAAATAAGGCTAGCAAAGAGATCCACGAAATACAGATGTAACTCTGTGAGATGAATTAACAGAACACTAAGCAGTTTCTCAGAAAGCTTCTTTCCAGATTTCATCTGAGGATATTTCCTTTTTCACCATAGCCCTCTATGGGCTTCCAAATATCACTTTGCCAATTCCACAAGAACTGTCTTAGCGAAAGGCTTCTTGAGGGGAAAGCTGTAACTCTGTGAGATGATTTCACAGAACACAAAGAAGTTTCAGAAAGCTTCTTTCTCTTTGTTATCGGAGGATATTTCCTTTGGCCCTTTGGCCCTATAGTCTTCAAAGGGATCCGAAATATCTGTTCTCAGATTCCACAGAAATAAGGCTAGCAAAGAGATCCACGAAATACAGATGTAACTCTGTGAGATGAATTAACAGAACACTAAGCAGTTTCTCAGAAAGCTTCTTTCCAGATTTCATCTGAGGATATTTCCTTTTTCACCATAGCCCTCTATGGGCTTCCAAATATCACTTTGCCAATTCCACAAGAACTGTCTTAGCGAAAGGCTTCTTGAGGGGAAAGCTGTAACTCTGTGAGATGATTTCACAGAACACAAAGAAGTTTCTCAGAAAGCTTCTTTCTCTTTGTTATCGGAGGATATTTCCTTTGGCCCTATAGTCTTCAAAGGGATCCGAAATATCTGTTCTCAGATTCCACAGAAATAAGGCTAGCAAAGAGATCCACGAAATACAGATGTAACTCTGTGAGATGAATTAACAGAACACTAAGCAGTTTCTCAGAAAGCTTCTTTCCAGATTTCATCTGAGGATATTTCCTTTTTCACCATAGCCCTCTATGGGCTTCCAAATATCACTTTGCCAATTCCACAAGAACTGTCTTAGCGAAAGGCTTCTTGAGAGGAAAGCTGTAACTCTGTGAGATGATTTCACAGAACACAAAGAAGTTTCTCAGAAAGCTTCTTTCTCTTTGTTATCGGAGGATATTTCCTTTGGCCCTATAGTCTTCAAAGGGATCCGAAATATCTGTTCTCAGATTCCACAGAAATAAGGCTAGCAAAGAGATCCACGAAATACAGATGTAACTCTGTGAGATGAATTAACAGAACACTAAGCAGTTTCTCAGAAAGCTTCTTTCCAGATTTCATCTGAGGATATTTCCTTTTTCACCATAGCCCTCTATGGGCTTCCCAAAGAGATCCACGAAATACAGATGTAACTCTGTGAGATGAATTAACAGAACACTAAGCAGTTTCTCAGAAAGCTTCTTTCCAGATTTCATCTGAGGATATTTCCTTTTTCACCATAGCCCTCTATGGGCTTCCAAATATCACTTTGCCAATTCCACAAGAACTGTCTTAGCGAAAGGCTTCTTGAGGGGAAAGCTGTAACTCTGTGAGATGATTTCACAGAACACAAAGAAGTTTCTCAGAAAGCTTCTTTCTCTTTGTTATCGGAGGATATTTCCTTTGGCCCTATAGTCTTCAAAGGGATCCGAAATATCTGTTCTCAGATTCCACAGAAATAAGGCTAGCAAAGAGATCCACGAAATACAGATGTAACTCTGTGAGATGAATTAACAGAACACTAAGCAGTTTCTCAGAAAGCTTCTTTCCAGATTTCATCTGAGGATATTTCCTTTTTCACCATAGCCCTCTATGGGCTTCCAAATATCACTTTGCCAATTCCACAAGAACTGTCTTAGCGAAAGGCTTCTTGAGGGGAAAGCTGTAACTCTGTGAGATGATTTCACAGAACACAAAGAAGTTTCTCAGAAAGCTTCTTTCTCTTTGTTATCGGAGGATATTTCCTTTGGCCCTATAGTCTTCAAAGGGATCCGAAATATCTGTTCTCAGATTCCACAGAAATAAGGCTAGCAAAGAGATCCACGAAATACAGATGTAACTCTGTGAGATGAATTAACAGAACACTAAGCAGTTTTCAGAAAGCTTCTTTCCAGATTTCATCTGAGGATATTTCCTTTTTCACCATAGCCCTCTATGGGCTTCCAAATATCACTTTGCCAATTCCACAAGAACTGTCTTAGCGAAAGGCTTCTTGAGGGGAAAGCTGTAACTCTGTGAGATGATTTCACAGAACACAAAGAAGTTTCTCAGAAAGCTTCTTTCTCTTTGTTATCGGAGGATATTTCCTTTGGCCCTATAGTCTTCAAAGGGATCCGAAATATCTGTTCTCAGATTCCACAGAAATAAGGCTAGCAAAGAGATCCACGAAATACAGATGTAACTCTGTGAGATGAATTAACAGAACACTAAGCAGTTTCTCAGAAAGCTTCTTTCCAGATTTCATCTGAGGATATTTCCTTTTTCACCATAGCCCTCTATGGGCTTCCAAATATCACTTTGCCAATTCCACAAGAACTGTCTTAGCGAAAGGCTTCTTGAGGGGAAAGCTGTAACTCTGTGAGATGATTTCACAGAACACAAAGAAGTTTCTCAGAAAGCTTCTTTCTCTTTGTTATCGGAGGATATTTCCTTTGGCCCTATAGTCTTCAAAGGGATCCGAAATATCTGTTCTCAGATTCCACAGAAATAAGGCTAGCAAAGAGATCCACGAAATACAGATGTAACTCTGTGAGATGAATTAACAGAACACTAAGCAGTTTCTCAGAAAGCTTCTTTCCAGATTTCATCTGAGGATATTTCCTTTTTCACCATAGCCCTCTATGGGCTTCCAAATATCACTTTGCCAATTCCACAAGAACTGTCTTAGCGAAAGGCTTCTTGAGGGGAAAGCTGTAACTCTGTGAGATGATTTCACAGAACACAAAGAAGTTTCTCAGAAAGCTTCTTTCTCTTTGTTATCGGAGGATATTTCCTTTGGCCCTATAGTCTTCAAAGGGATCCGAAATATCTGTTCTCAGATTCCACAGAAATAAGGCTAGCAAAGAGATCCACGAAATACAGATGTAACTCTGTGAGATGAATTAACAGAACACTAAGCAGTTTCTCAGAAAGCTTCTTTCCAGATTTCATCTGAGGATATTTCCTTTTTCACCATAGCCCTCTATGGGCTTCCAAATATCACTTTGCCAATTCCACAAGAACTGTCTTAGCGAAAGGCTTCTTGAGGGGAAAGCTGTAACTCTGTGAGATGATTTCACAGAACACAAAGAAGTTTCTCAGAAAGCTTCTTTCTCTTTGTTATCGGAGGATATTTCCTTTGGCCCTATAGTCTTCAAAGGGATCCGAAATATCTGTTCTCAGATTCCACAGAAATAAGGCTAGCAAAGAGATCCACGAAATACAGATGTAACTCTGTGAGATGAATTAACAGAACACTAAGCAGTTTCTCAGAAAGCTTCTTTCCAGATTTCATCTGAGGATATTTCCTTTTTCACCATAGCCCTCTATGGGCTTCCAAATATCACTTTGCCAATTCCACAAGAACTGTCTTAGCGAAAGGCTTCTTGAGGGGAAAGCTGTAACTCTGTGAGATGATTTCACAGAACACAAAGAAGTTTCTCAGAAAGCTTCTTTCTCTTTGTTATCGGAGGATATTTCCTTTGGCCCTATAGTCTTCAAAGGGATCCGAAATATCTGTTCTCAGATTCCACAGAAATAAGGCTAGCAAAGAGATCCACGAAATACAGATGTAACTCTGTGAGATGAATTAACAGAACACTAAGCAGTTTCTCAGAAAGCTTCTTTCCAGATTTCATCTGAGGATATTTCCTTTTTCACCATAGCCCTCTATGGGCTTCCAAATATCACTTTGCCAATTCCACAAGAACTGTCTTAGCGAAAGGCTTCTTGAGGGGAAAGCTGTAACTCTGTGAGATGATTTCACAGAACACAAAGAAGTTTCTCAGAAAGCTTCTTTCTCTTTGTTATCGGAGGATATTTCCTTTGGCCCTATAGTCTTCAAAGGGATCCGAAATATCTGTTCTCAGATTCCACAGAAATAAGGCTAGCAAAGAGATCCACGAAATACAGATGTAACTCTGTGAGATGAATTAACAGAACACTAAGCAGTTTCTCAGAAAGCTTCTTTCCAGATTTCATCTGAGGATATTTCCTTTTTCACCATAGCCCTCTATGGGCTTCCAAATATCACTTTGCCAATTCCACAAGAACTGTCTTAGCGAAAGGCTTCTTGAGGGGAAAGCTGTAACTCTGTGAGATGATTTCACAGAACACAAAGAAGTTTCTCAGAAAGCTTCTTTCTCTTTGTTATCGGAGGATATTTCCTTTGGCCCTATAGTCTTCAAAGGGATCCGAAATATCTGTTCTCAGATTCCACAGAAATAAGGCTAGCAAAGAGATCCACGAAATACAGATGTAACTCTGTGAGATGAATTAACAGAACACTAAGCAGTTTCTCAGAAAGCTTCTTTCCAGATTTCATCTGAGGATATTTCCTTTTTCACCATAGCCCTCTATGGGCTTCCAAATATCACTTTGCCAATTCCACAAGAACTGTCTTAGCGAAAGGCTTCTTGAGGGGAAAGCTGTAACTCTGTGAGATGATTTCACAGAACACAAAGAAGTTTCTCAGAAAGCTTCTTTCTCTTTGTTATCGGAGGATATTTCCTTTGGCCCTATAGTCTTCAAAGGGATCCGAAATATCTGTTCTCAGATTCCACAGAAATAAGGCTAGCAAAGAGATCCACGAAATACAGATGTAACTCTGTGAGATGAATTAACAGAACACTAAGCAGTTTCTCAGAAAGCTTCTTTCCAGATTTCATCTGAGGATATTTCCTTTTTCACCATAGCCCTCTATGGGCTTCCAAATATCACTTTGCCAATTCCACAAGAACTGTCTTAGCGAAAGGCTTCTTGAGGGGAAAGCTGTAACTCTGTGAGATGATTTCACAGAACACAAAGAAGTTTCTCAGAAAGCTTCTTTCTCTTTGTTATCGGAGGATATTTCCTTTGGCCCTATAGTCTTCAAAGGGATCCGAAATATCTGTTCTCAGATTCCACAGAAATAAGGCTAGCAAAGAGATCCACGAAATACAGATGTAACTCTGTGAGATGAATTAACAGAACACTAAGCAGTTTCTCAGAAAGCTTCTTTCCAGATTTCATCTGAGGATATTTCCTTTTCACCATAGCCCTCTATGGGCTTCCAAATATCACTTTGCCAATTCCACAAGAACTGTCTTAGCGAAAGGCTTCTTGAGGGGAAAGCTGTAACTCTGTGAGATGATTTCACAGAACACAAAGAAGTTTCTCAGAAAGCTTCTTTCTCTTTGTTATCGGAGGATATTTCCTTTGGCCCTATAGTCTTCAAAGGGATCCGAAATATCTGTTCTCAGATTCCACAGAAATAAGGCTAGCAAAGAGATCCACGAAATACAGATGTAACTCTGTGAGATGAATTAACAGAACACTAAGCAGTTTCTCAGAAAGCTTCTTTCCAGATTTCATCTGAGGATATTTCCTTTTTCACCATAGCCCTCTATGGGCTTCCAAATATCACTTTGCCAATTCCACAAGAACTGTCTTAGCGAAAGGCTTCTTGAGGGGAAAGCTGTAACTCTGTGAGATGATTTCACAGAACACAAAGAAGTTTCTCAGAAAGCTTCTTTCTCTTTGTTATCGGAGGATATTTCCTTTGGCCCTATAGTCTTCAAAGGGATCCGAAATATCTGTTCTCAGATTCCACAGAAATAAGGCTAGCAAAGAGATCCACGAAATACAGATGTAACTCTGTGAGATGAATTAACAGAACACTAAGCAGTTTCTCAGAAAGCTTCTTTCCAGATTTCATCTGAGGATATTTCCTTTTTCACCATAGCCCTCTATGGGCTTCCAAATATCACTTTGCCAATTCCACAAGAACTGTCTTAGCGAAAGGCTTCTTGAGGGGAAAAGCTGTAACTCTGTGAGATGATTTCACAGAACACAAAGAAGTTTCTCAGAAAGCTTCTTTCTCTTTGTTATCGGAGGATATTTCCTTTGGCCCTATAGTCTTCAAAGGGATCCGAAATATCTGTTCTCAGATTCCACAGAAATAAGGCTAGCAAAGAGATCCACGAAATACAGATGTAACTCTGTGAGATGAATTAACAGAACACTAAGCAGTTTCTCAGAAAGCTTCTTTCCAGATTTCATCTGAGGATATTTCCTTTTTCACCATAGCCCTCTATGGGCTTCCAAATATCACTTTGCCAATTCCACAAGAACTGTCTTAGCGAAAGGCTTCTTGAGGGGAAAGCTGTAACTCTGTGAGATGATTTCACAGAACACAAAGAAGTTTCTCAGAAAGCTTCTTTCTCTTTGTTATCGGAGGATATTTCCTTTGGCCCTATAGTCTTCAAAGGGATCCGAAATATCTGTTCTCAGATTCCACAGAAATAAGGCTAGCAAAGAGATCCACGAAATACAGATGTAACTCTGTGAGATGAATTAACAGAACACTAAGCAGTTTCTCAGAAAGCTTCTTTCCAGATTTCATCTGAGGATATTTCCTTTTTCACCATAGCCCTCTATGGGCTTCCAAATATCACTTTGCCAATTCCACAAGAACTGTCTTAGCGAAAGGCTTCTTGAGGGGAAAGCTGTAACTCTGTGAGATGATTTCACAGAACACAAAGAAGTTTCTCAGAAAGCTTCTTTCTCTTTGTTATCGGAGGATATTTCCTTTGGCCCTATAGTCTTCAAAGGGATCCGAAATATCTGTTCTCAGATTCCACAGAAATAAGGCTAGCAAAGAGATCCACGAAATACAGATGTAACTCTGTGAGATGAATTAACAGAACACTAAGCAGTTTCTCAGAAAGCTTCTTTCCAGATTTCATCTGAGGATATTTCCTTTTTCACCATAGCCCTCTATGGGCTTCCAAATATCACTTTGCCAATTCCACAAGAACTGTCTTAGCGAAAGGCTTCTTGAGGGGAAAGCTGTAACTCTGTGAGATGATTTCACAGAACACAAAGAAGTTTCTCAGAAAGCTTCTTTCTCTTTGTTATCGGAGGATATTTCCTTTGGCCCTATAGTCTTCAAAGGGATCCGAAATATCTGTTCTCAGATTCCACAGAAATAAGGCTAGCAAAGAGATCCACGAAATACAGATGTAACTCTGTGAGATGAATTAACAGAACACTAAGCAGTTTCTCAGAAAGCTTCTTTCCAGATTTCATCTGAGGATATTTCCTTTTTCACCATAGCCCTCTATGGGCTTCCAAATATCACTTTGCCAATTCCACAAGAACTGTCTTAGCGAAAGGCTTCTTGAGGGGAAAGCTGTAACTCTGTGAGATGATTTCACAGAACACAAAGAAGTTTCTCAGAAAGCTTCTTTCTCTTTGTTATCGGAGGATATTTCCTTTGGCCCTATAGTCTTCAAAGGGATCCGAAATATCTGTTCTCAGATTCCACAGAAATAAGGCTAGCAAAGAGATCCACGAAATACAGATGTAACTCTGTGAGATGAATTAACAGAACACTAAGCAGTTTCTCAGAAAGCTTCTTTCCAGATTTCATCTGAGGATATTTCCTTTTTCACCATAGCCCTCTATGGGCTTCCAAATATCACTTTGCCAATTCCACAAGAACTGTCTTAGCGAAAGGCTTCTTGAGGGGAAAGCTGTAACTCTGTGAGATGATTTCACAGAACACAAAGAAGTTTCTCAGAAAGCTTCTTTCTCTTTGTTATCGGAGGATATTTCCTTTGGCCCTATAGTCTTCAAAGGGATCCGAAATATCTGTTCTCAGATTCCACAGAAATAAGGCTAGCAAAGAGATCCACGAAATACAGATGTAACTCTGTGAGATGAATTAACAGAACACTAAGCAGTTTCTCAGAAAGCTTCTTTCCAGATTTCATCTGAGGATATTTCCTTTTTCACCATAGCCCTCTATGGGCTTCCAAATATCACTTTGCCAATTCCACAAGAACTGTCTTAGCGAAAGGCTTCTTGAGGGGAAAGCTGTAACTCTGTGAGATGATTTCACAGAACACAAAGAAGTTTCTCAGAAAGCTTCTTTCTCTTTGTTATCGGAGGATATTTCCTTTGGCCCTATAGTCTTCAAAGGGATCCGAAATATCTGTTCTCAGATTCCACAGAAATAAGGCTAGCAAAGAGATCCACGAAATACAGATGTAACTCTGTGAGATGAATTAACAGAACACTAAGCAGTTTCTCAGAAAGCTTCTTTCCAGATTTCATCTGAGGATATTTCCTTTTTCACCATAGCCCTCTATGGGCTTCCAAATATCACTTTGCCAATTCCACAAGAACTGTCTTAGCGAAAGGCTTCTTGAGGGGAAAGCTGTAACTCTGTGAGATGATTTCACAGAACACAAAGAAGTTTCTCAGAAAGCTTCTTTCTCTTTGTTATCGGAGGATATTTCCTTTGGCCCTATAGTCTTCAAAGGGATCCGAAATATCTGTTCTCAGATTCCACAGAAATAAGGCTAGCAAAGAGATCCACGAAATACAGATGTAACTCTGTGAGATGAATTAACAGAACACTAAGCAGTTTCTCAGAAAGCTTCTTTCCAGATTTCATCTGAGGATATTTCCTTTTTCACCATAGCCCTCTATGGGCTTCCAAATATCACTTTGCCAATTCCACAAGAACTGTCTTAGCGAAAGGCTTCTTGAGGGGAAAGCTGTAACTCTGTGAGATGATTTCACAGAACACAAAGAAGTTTCTCAGAAAGCTTCTTTCTCTTTGTTATCGGAGGATATTTCCTTTGGCCCTATAGTCTTCAAAGGGATCCGAAATATCTGTTCTCAGATTCCACAGAAATAAGGCTAGCAAAGAGATCCACGAAATACAGATGTAACTCTGTGAGATGAATTAACAGAACACTAAGCAGTTTCTCAGAAAGCTTCTTTCCAGATTTCATCTGAGGATATTTCCTTTTTCACCATAGCCCTCTATGGGCTTCCAAATATCACTTTGCCAATTCCACAAGAACTGTCTTAGCGAAAGGCTTCTTGAGGGGAAAGCTGTAACTCTGTGAGATGATTTCACAGAACACAAAGAAGTTTCTCAGAAAGCTTCTTTCTCTTTGTTATCGGAGGATATTTCCTTTGGCCCTATAGTCTTCAAAGGGATCCGAAATATCTGTTCTCAGATTCCACAGAAATAAGGCTAGCAAAGAGATCCACGAAATACAGATGTAACTCTGTGAGATGAATTAACAGAACACTAAGCAGTTTCTCAGAAAGCTTCTTTCCAGATTTCATCTGAGGATATTTCCTTTTTCACCATAGCCCTCTATGGGCTTCCAAATATCACTTTGCCAATTCCACAAGAACTGTCTTAGCGAAAGGCTTCTTGAGGGGGAAAGCTGTAACTCTGTGAGATGATTTCACAGAACACAAAGAAGTTTCTCAGAAAGCTTCTTTCTCTTTGTTATCGGAGGATATTTCCTTTGGCCCTATAGTCTTCAAAGGGATCCGAAATATCTGTTCTCAGATTCCACAGAAATAAGGCTAGCAAAGAGATCCACGAAATACAGATGTAACTCTGTGAGATGAATTAACAGAACACTAAGCAGTTTCTCAGAAAGCTTCTTTCCAGATTTCATCTGAGGATATTTCCTTTTTCACCATAGCCCTCTATGGGCTTCCAAATATCACTTTGCCAATTCCACAAGAACTGTCTTAGCGAAAGGCTTCTTGAGGGGAAAGCTGTAACTCTGTGAGATGATTTCACAGAACACAAAGAAGTTTCTCAGAAAGCTTCTTTCTCTTTGTTATCGGAGGATATTTCCTTTGGCCCTATAGTCTTCAAAGGGATCCGAAATATCTGTTCTCAGATTCCACAGAAATAAGGCTAGCAAAGAGATCCACGAAATACAGATGTAACTCTGTGAGATGAATTAACAGAACACTAAGCAGTTTCTCAGAAAGCTTCTTTCCAGATTTCATCTGAGGATATTTCCTTTTTCACCATAGCCCTCTATGGGCTTCCAAATATCACTTTGCCAATTCCACAAGAACTGTCTTAGCGAAAGGCTTCTTGAGGGGAAAGCTGTAACTCTGTGAGATGATTTCACAGAACACAAAGAAGTTTCTCAGAAAGCTTCTTTCTCTTTGTTATCGGAGGATATTTCTTTGGCCCTATAGTCTTCAAAGGGATCCGAAATATCTGTTCTCAGATTCCACAGAAATAAGGCTAGCAAAGAGATCCACGAAATACAGATGTAACTCTGTGAGATGAATTAACAGAACACTAAGCAGTTTCTCAGAAAGCTTCTTTCCAGATTTCATCTGAGGATATTTCCTTTTTCACCATAGCCCTCTATGGGCTTCCAAATATCACTTTGCCAATTCCACAAGAATGTCTTAGCGGAGGGCTTCTTGAGGGGAAAGCTGTAACTCTGTGAGATGATTTCACAGAACACAAAGAAGTTTCTCAGAAAGCTTCTTTCTCTTTGTTATCGGAGGATATTTCCTTTGGCCCTATAGTCTTCAAAGGGATCCGAAATATCTGTTCTCAGATTCCACAGAAATAAGGCTAGCAAGAGATCCACGAAATACAGATGTAACTCTGTGAGATGAATTAACAGAACACTAAGCAGTTTCTCAGAAAGCTTCTTTCCAGATTTCATCTGAGGATATTTCCTTTTTCACCATAGCCCTCTATGGGCTTCCAAATATCACTTTGCCAATTCCACAAGAACTGTCTTAGCGAAAGGCTTCTTGAGGGGAAAGCTGTAACTCTGTGAGATGATTTCACAGAACACAAAGAAGTTTCTCAGAAAGCTTCTTTCTCTTTGTTATCGGAGGATATTTCCTTTGGCCCTATAGTCTTCAAAGGGATCCGAAATATCTGTTCTCAGATTCCACAGAAATAAGGCTAGCAAAGAGATCCACGAAATACAGATGTAACTCTGTGAGATGAATTAACAGAACACTAAGCAGTTTCTCAGAAAGCTTCTTTCCAGATTTCATCTGAGGATATTTCCTTTTTCACCATAGCCCTCTATGGGCTTCCAAATATCACTTTGCCAATTCCACAAGAACTGTCTTAGCGAAAGGCTTCTTGAGGGGAAAGCTGTAACTCTGTGAGATGATTTCACAGAACACAAAGAAGTTTCTCAGAAAGCTTCTTTCTCTTTGTTATCGGAGGATATTTCCTTTGGCCCTATAGTCTTCAAAGGGATCCGAAATATCTGTTCTCAGATTCCACAGAAATAAGGCTAGCAAAGAGATCCACGAAAATACAGATGTAACTCTGTGAGATGAATTAACAGAACACTAAGCAGTTTCTCAGAAAGCTTCTTTCCAGATTTCATCTGAGGATATTTCCTTTTTCACCATAGCCCTCTATGGGCTTCCAAATATCACTTTGCCAATTCCACAAGAACTGTCTTAGCGAAAGGCTTCTTGAGGGGAAAGCTGTAACTCTGTGAGATGATTTCACAGAAAACACAAAGAAGTTTCTCAGAAAGCTTCTTTCTCTTTGTTATCGGAGGATATTTCCTTTGGCCCTATAGTCTTCAAAGGGATCCGAAATATCTGTTCTCAGATTCCACAGAAATAAGGCTAGCAAAGAGATCCACGAAATACAGATGTAACTCTGTGAGATGAATTAACAGAACACTAAGCAGTTTCTCAGAAAGCTTCTTTCCAGATTTCATCTGAGGATATTTCCTTTTTCACCATAGCCCTCTATGGGCTTCCAAATATCACTTTGCCAATTCCACAAGAACTGTCTTAGCGAAAGGCTTCTTGAGGGGAAAGCTGTAACTCTGTGAGATGATTTCACAGAACACAAAGAAGTTTCTCAGAAAGCTTCTTTCTCTTTGTTATCGGAGGATATTTCCTTTGGCCCTATAGTCTTCAATGGGATCCGAAATATCTGTTCTCAGATTCCACAGAAATAAGGCTAGCAAAGAGATCCACGAAATACAGATGTAACTCTGTGAGATGAATTAACAGAACACTAAGCAGTTTCTCAGAAAGCTTCTTTCCAGATTTCATCTGAGGATATTTCCTTTTTCACCATAGCCCTCTATGGGCTTCCAAATATCACTTTGCCAATTCCACAAGAACTGTCTTAGCGAAAGGCTTCTTGAGGGGAAAGCTGTAACTCTGTGAGATGATTTCACAGAACACAAAGAAGTTTCTCAGAAAGCTTCTTTCTCTTTGTTATCGGAGGATATTTCCTTTGGCCCTATAGTCTTCAATGGGATCCGAAATATCTGTTCTCAGATTCCACAGAAATAAGGCTAGCAAAGAGATCCACGAAATACAGATGTAACTCTGTGAGATGAATTAACCGAACACTAAGCAGTTTCTCAGAAAGCTTCTTTCCAGATTTCATCTGAGGATATTTCCTTTTTCACCATAGCCCTCTATGGGCTTCCAAATATCACTTTGCCAATTCCACAAGAACTGTCTTAGCGAAAGGCTTCTTGAGGGGAAAGCTGTAACTCTGTGAGATGATTTCACAGAACACAAAGAAGTTTCTCAGAAAGCTTCTTTCTCTTTGTTATCGGAGGATATTTCCTTTGGCCCTATAGTCTTCAAAGGGATCCGAAATATCTGTTCTCAGATTCCACAGAAATAAGGCTAGCAAAGAGATCCACGAAATACAGATGTAACTCTGTGAGATGAATTAACAGAACACTAAGCAGTTTCTCAGAAAGCTTCTTTCCAGATTTCATCTGAGGATATTTCCTTTTTCACCATAGCCCTCTATGGGCTTCCAAATATCACTTTGCCAATTCCACAAGAACTGTCTTAGCGAAAGGCTTCTTGAGGGGAAAGCTGTAACTCTGTGAGATGATTTCACAGAACACAAAGAAGTTTCTCAGAAAGCTTCTTTCTCTTTGTTATCGGAGGATATTTCCTTTGGCCCTATAGTCTTCAAAGGGATCCGAAATATCTGTTCTCAGATTCCACAGAAATAAGGCTAGCAAAGAGATCCACGAAATACAGATGTAACTCTGTGAGATGAATTAACAGAACACTAAGCAGTTTCTCAGAAAGCTTCTTTCCAGATTTCATCTGAGGATATTTCCTTTTTCACCATAGCCCTCTATGGGCTTCCAAATATCACTTTGCCAATTCCACAAGAACTGTCTTAGCGAAAGGCTTCTTGAGGGGAAAGCTGTAACTCTGTGAGATGATTTCACAGAACACAAAGAAGTTTCTCAGAAAGCTTCTTTCTCTTTGTTATCGGAGGATATTTCCTTTGGCCCTATAGTCTTCAAAGGGATCCGAAATATCTGTTCTCAGATTCCACAGAAATAAGGCTAGCAAAGAGATCCACGAAATACAGATGTAACTCTGTGAGATGAAATTAACAGAACACTAAGCAGTTTCTCAGAAAGCTTCTTTCCAGATTTCATCTGAGGATATTTCCTTTTTCACACATAGCCCTCTATGGGCTTCCAAATATCACTTTGCCAATTCCACAAGAACTGTCTTAGCGAAAGGCTTCTTGAGGGGAAAGCTGTAACTCTGTGAGATGATTTCACAGAACACAAAGAAGTTTCTCAGAAAGCTTCTTTCTCTTTGTTATCGGAGGATATTTCCTTTGGCCCTATAGTCTTCAAAGGGATCCGAAATATCTGTTCTCAGATTACACAGAAAATAAGGCTAGCAAAGAGATCCACGAAAATTCGCCTCAAGAAGCCTTTCGCTCAGCCTGTTCTTGTGGAATTTGCAAAGTGATATTTCGATGCCCATAGAGGGCTACCGTGAAAAAGGAAATATCCTCAGATGAAATCTGGAAAGAAGCTTTCTGAGAAACTGCTTAGTGTTCTGTTAATTCATCTCACAGAGTTACAGCTTTCCCCTCAAGAAGCCGTTCGCTAAGCCTGTTCTTGTGGGATTTGCAAAGTGATATTCGGAAGCACATAGAGGGCTATGGTGAAAAAGAAAGTATCCTCAGAGAAAAACTGGAAAGAAGATTTCTGAGAAACTGCTTTGTGATGTGTGACTTGCACTCACAGAGTTACATCTGTATTTCGTGGATCTGTTTGCTAGCCTTATTTCTGTGGAATCAGAACTGATATTTCGGATCCCATTGTAGACTCTAGGGCCAAAGGAAATATCCTCCGATAACAAAGAGAAAGAAGATTTCTGAGAAGCTTCTTTGTGTTCTGCTGAAATCATCTCACAGAGTTACAGCTTTCCCCTCAAGCAGCCTTTCGCTCAGCCTGTTCTTGTGGAATTTGCAAAGTGATATTTCGATGCTCATAGAGGGCTACGGTGAAAAAGGATATATCCTCAGATAAAATCTGGAAAGAAGATTTCTGAGAAACTGCTTAGTGTTCTGTTAATTCATCTCACAGAGTTACAGCTTTCCCCTCAATAAGCCGTTCGCTAAGCCTGTTATTGTAGAATTTGCAAAGCGATATTTGGAAGCCTCCTATAATGGCGAATACAGCCCCTATTGATAAAACATAGTGGAAGTGGGCGACAACGTAGTATGTGTCATGTAGTACGATATCTAGGGAAGAGTTTGCCAAGATAATGCCGGTTAGACCCCCTACAGTAAATAGGAAGATAAAGCCCAGGGCTCAAAGTATTGCTGGAGATCATTTAATGTTGCCTCCATGAAGTGTAGCAATTCAGCTAAAAACTTTCACACCGGTGGGGATTGCAATGATTATAGTGGCGGAAGTGAAATAGGCTCGTGTATCTACCTCTATGCCAACTGTAAATATGTGATGGGCCCATGCAATGAAACCTAAAAACCCAATTGATATTATGGCTTAAACTATACCCATATACCCAAACAGTTCTTTTTTTCCAGAGTAGTAAGTTACAATGTGGGAGACTATTCCAAAACCGGGAAGAATGAGGATGTAGACTTCGGGATGACCAAAGAATCAAAATAGGTGTTGATACAGGATAGGGTCTCCTCCTCCAACAGGATCAAAGAAAGTAGTGTTGAGGTTGCGATCTGTTAGCAGTATGGTAATGCCAGAGGCTAAGACTGGTAGAGAGAGGAGTAGAAGGACTGCTGTGATTAAGATTGATCAGACAAATAAGGGGGTTTGGTATTGGGATATTGCGGGGGGTTTTATGTTGATGATGGTAGTAATAAAGTTGATGGACCCTAAGATAGAGGAAATACCTGCTAGGTGGAGGGAGAAGATGATTAAATCTACGGAAGCTCCTGGGTGGGAGAAGTTTCCTGCCAAAGGGGGATACACTGTTCAACCTGTTCCGGCGCCAGCTTCTACTATGGCTGACGCCATTAGTAGCAGGAAAGAAGGAGGGAGGAGTCAGAAGCTTATATTATTTAGATGGGGAAATGCTATGTCGGGTGCGCCGATTATTAAGGGCACTAGTCAGTTCCCGAAGCCTCCAATTATAATAGGTATGACTATAAAGAAAATTATAATGAATGCATGGGCCGTTACAATAACGTTGTAGATGTGGTCGTTACCTAGTAGATTGCCAGGTTGACCTAGTTCAGCTCGAATGAGAAGGCTTAGGGCTGTACCTATGACCCCAGCTCATGCACCAAATAGTAAATATAGGGTTCCAATGTCTTTATGGTTTGTTGAAAATAGTCAACGGTTGATGAGCATAAGTGGGATGGAAAAAGTGGTAAAATGGCTGAGTAAGTATTAGGCTGTAAACCTAAAGATGGGGGTCTAGTCCTCCTTTTACCAGCCCCGAGGTGATTTTCTTGTTGAATTGCAAATTCAAAGGAGCAGCTTCAGAGTTTCTGCCGGGGCTTCTCCCGCCTTTTTTTCCTGCGGCGGGAGAAGTGGATCAAAGCCAGTCGATTAGGGTGTTTAGCTGTTAACTAAGTTTTTGTGGGTTTGAATCCCATTGATCTAGTAAGGGCTTAGCTTAATTAAAGTAGTTGATTTGCGTTCAATTGATGCAGAGTAGGTGTTTGCAGTCCTTATGTGTTTCAGAAATTAAGTATTTTTACTTACTAAGGGCTTTGAAGGCTCTTGGTCTTGTTTAACCTAAATTTCTAGTGGGTAGTTAAGATTAGGGGAGAGATCGGTAGTAAAAGAGTAGAGGTGATGATGAGCGGGGGGATAAGGGGTGTGGGTTTTGTATTTTCGACTTGTCACGTTATTTTTGTGTTGTTGGATGTGGGGAATAGTGTTAGGGAGGTGGTGTAGATTAGGCGTATGTAGAAGTATAGGTTAAGTAGAGTTATGGTAATTATGATAGAGGGGATAAGGAAGTTGTTTTTCATTGTGAGTTCTTGAATAATAATTCATTTGGGTAGGAAGCCAGTTAGAGGGGGTAAGCCTCCTAGGGATATGAGAATGGGTGCTGTTAGTGGTGCTAGGTGGGTTGGTTTGTTTCAGGTGCGGGATAGTATGAGAGTTGTGGTGCTTGAGCTTAGGTTAAGGGTCAGGAATATGGTAGTTGTTAGGATAATATATATAGTTAAATAAAGAGTTGTAATAGTTGGGTTGTATACCAGTGTTATTATTATTCAACCCGTGTGTGTGATTGAAGTGTATCCTAGGATTTTGCATAATTGTGTTTGGTTAAGACCCCCTCAACTGCCCACTACAATGGACAGAGTAGAGAGGGTTAGGAGGATGTGGGTATTGATTGATGGGTTAATTTGGTATATGATTGAGATGGGGGCTAGTTTTTGCCATGTAAGGAGGAGTAGGCCGGAAGTTAGGGATGTTCCTTGGGTGACTTCTGGGACTCAGAAGTGAAAGGGGGATATTCCCAGTTTTATGGCAAGGGCGGTTGTTATTATTAGGGATGGGGGTTGGTTAATGTGACTTGTTGTTGTTCAGCATCCTGATGATAGGTTGTTAGAGATAATTGCTATTGTGAGAATTATAGATGTGGTGGACTGTATTAGGAAGTATTTGGTAGCAGCTTCCATAGAGCGGGGGTTTGTTTTTTTTATTAGAATTGGGACGAAGGCTAGTATGTTTATTTCTAGGCCTGCTCAGGCGAGAAATCAGTGTGAGCTTAGTGTTGTGATAAGTGTGCCTGTAATTATTGTGGTGTAGATAATGAGTTGGGCTAGTGGGTTAATTAGTACGGGAAGGATATGACCAACATTTTCGGGGTATGGGCCCGATAGCTTGTTTAGCTGACCTTACTTTAGGATAAGGTGTATGAGGTAGCACGGAGAAGTTTGGATTCTCAGGGGTAGGTTCAATACCTACAATCCTAGAAATAAGAGGGTTGAGGCCTCTATTGTTTACTCTATCAAAGTAACTCTTTTGTCAGACATATTTCTAGGTTTGAGGGGGAATGCTGGAGATTGCGATGGGTATTGAGGTGCATCATATGAGTAGTGCCAGTGTGAGTGGGAGGAAGCTTTTTCATAGTAGGTGTATGAGTTGGTCATAACGGAATCGGGGGTATGCTGCTCGGATTCATAGGAATAGGGAAGTTAGGAAGAGTGTTTTGGTGGTGAAGCATGTTGTGAATAGCTCTGGTGAATGGATGGGGTAGAATGTGCCTAGGAAAATTGTGGTTGTTAGGGCGTTCATTATGATGATGTTTATGTATTCGGCTATGAAGAACAGGGCGAATGGACCTGCAGCGTATTCAATGTTAAAGCCTGATACTAATTCTGATTCGCCCTCTATGAGATCAAAGGGGGTTCGATTTGTTTCTGCTAACGTAGAGGTAAATCATATTATGGCTAAGGGTCATGATGGTAGGAGAAGTCATAGGTGTTCTTGCGTTGTAATGAGTGTATTGAGGTTAAATGAACCACTTATTAGTAGGACTGATAGTAGGATAATAGCGAGGGTGACTTCGTATGAAATTGTTTGAGCGACGGCTCGTAGGGCTCCGATTAGGGCATAGTTTGAGTTTGATGCTCATCCTGATCATAGGATGGAGTAGACGATTAGGCTAGACATGGCTAGGATGAACAGGAGTCCTAGATTGAAGTTGATTAGAGCATTGGGTATGGGGAGGGGAGTTCATAGGAGAAGGGCAATGAAGAAGGCTAGAGCGGGTGTGATAATATAGAGGGTAGTGGTCGTTGTTGAGGGTTTTAGAGGTTCTTTAGTGAAAAGTTTTATTGCATCGGCAAAGGGTTGTAATAGTCCATATGGACCTACAACATTGGGTCCCTTTCGTAGTTGTATATAGCCTAGTAACTTTCGTTCAACGAGTGTGAGGAATGCCATGGCAGCTAATGTAGGTATAACTAGAAGTAAAAGGTTTATTGTGGTCATGATGTTAAGAAGAGGAGTTGAACCTCTGGTTATAAAGTTTTAAGTTTTATGCAATTACTGGGCTCTGCCATCTTAACAAACCCTGTTTTTGGGTGAGATGTGTGATACTTTGCTAAATTGAGACTAGGTCATTTATGTAATGAAGGCGCTTTATGAAGTGGGCCTTATTTCTCTTGTCCTTTCGTACAGGGAGAAATGTACAATAGATAGAAACCGACCTGGATTGCTCCAGTCTGAACTCAGATCACGTAGGACTTTAATCATTGAACAAACGAACCCTTGATAGCTGCTGCACCATTAGGATGTCCTGATCCAACATCGAGGTCGTAAGCTCTATTGTCGATATGGACTCTAGAATAGAATTGCGCTGTTATCCCTAGGGTAACTTGTTCCGTTGATCAAATTATTGGATCAATTATGAATGTTAGCTCGCTTTGACTTGTGTGGTCTTAGCATGTGTTGTTCGGAGGTTTCGTTGTGCTCCGAGGTCACCCCAACCAAAATTTTTAATGCAGGTGTAGTAGTTTAAAGGTCCGTGGGTTTGTATGGTTTTTGATTGCATTAATAAATTAAAGCTCCATAGGGTCTTCTCGTCTTATTATCTTATGTCCGTCTCTTCACGGACAGGTCAATTTCACTGGTTAAAAGTAAGAGACAGTTAAACCCTCGTGGTGCCATTCATGCGAGTCCCTATTTAAAGAACAAGTGATTATGCTACCTTTGCACGGTCAGGGTACCGCGGCCGTTAAACGTGTGTCACTGGGCAGGCAGTGCCTCTAATACTAGTAATGCTAGAGGTGATGTTTTTGGTAAACAGGCGGGGTTTGAGTTTGCCGAGTTCCTTTTACTTTTTTTAACCTTTCCTTAGGGCATGCCTGTGTTGGATTAACAGTGAAGGTGGCATGGGCTTGTTTGTGCTTGCTATGCCTGGCTGTTAAGTATCGGTGAGGCTTTCAGTCCGATTTAGGCTTATGCAGTGGAGAAAATATTCATCTTACTTATACTAGCATTATTGCTTCTATAGGGTGATAGATTAATCCAATGTGGTGTGAGGAGTTCAGTTATGTGTTTGGTATTTTTGAAGTGGTTGATGTTGAGCTTGAACGCTTTCTTAATTGATGGCTGCTTTTAGGCCAACTATGGTAATTGGGGGTTTTACTCTCTCCGTAAGGCTTTTTCCTAGTGTCTGAAGAGCTGTCCCTCTTTAGACTAGCAATTAAGCTTACAGGGGGATTAGGTAGTTCTGCAGGTAAGCTTAAGGTCGAACTAAGATTCTGTCTTGGATAACCAGCTATCACCAGGCTCGGTAGGCTTGTCACCTCTACCCAGAAATCTTCCCACTATTTTGCCACATAGATGGGTGCACTCTTTTAGCTGTTTTTGGGTAGCTCGTCTGGTTTCGGGGAATTTGGCTTGTAGTTCTCTTTGTGAAATTGTTTCTAGCTAATCCATTATGCGAAAGGTACAGGAGTTAGTCCTTGCTATTTTGTGCGTGGGTGGTTTTCTATCTTTCCCTTACGGTACTATATCTATAGCGCCAGATTAAAATTTCTATCACCTATACTTTGTGTAGGTGAATGGTTTAATGTGTGATGGCTTGGTATTAGTGTTGGCTATGCTTAGGGCTAGTATTGGCTCAAGGCAATCAAGTGGTACTGAGATTTTCTGGGTGTAAGCCAGATGCTTTATATTAAGCTATGCCTTGATTTATCCAAGTGCACCTTCCAGTACACTTAGCGTGTTACGACTTATCCCCTCTATATAAATATTAGGGCGTTTAGTTAAGATGTTCCTTAAATATATTTGAGGGGAGTGACGGGCGGTGTGTGCACGCTTTATGGCCTGGTTCAATTAAGCACTCTATTCTTAATTTACTGCTAAATCCTCCTTGGACTCTTAGGTTTCATAAGAGTTTTCGTGGTATTTTCTAAGATAGAAAATGTAGCCCATTTTTTTACCGTCTCATGGGCTACACCTTGACCTAACGTTTTTGCGGTGGGGGCATTTGCGCTCACTTTGTAACCTTTATCAGGGTTTGCTGAAGATGGCGGTATATAGGCTAAGCAAGAGAGGGTGGGGTGGATCGGGGTTTATCGATTATGGAACAGGCTCCTCTAGGGGGATGTAAAGCACCGTCAAGTCCTTTGAGTTTCAAGCTGTTGCTTGTAGTATTCTGGCGAGTAGTTTTGTTATTTAACTATTGAGGTTTAGGGCCAAGCATAGTGGGGTGTCTAATCCCAGTCTGGGTCCTGGGTATTGTGTGTTCAGAAGCTCTAAAGCCACTTTCGTAGTTTATTTTACATCAGCTAGAGTTTTACAGTTTAGATGGAGTTTAGCTTTATTATGTCAGATCTTAAACACCCTCTACGCCGATCTCTATTAGCTAGGGTTAATCGTGTGACCGCGGTGGCTGGCACGAAATTAACCAACCCTAAATATAGCATAGCTTAGTTAAACTTTCGTTTATTGCTAAATATTTGTCACTGCAGTCTCCCGTGGGGGTGTGGCCAGGCAAAGCGTTTTGAGCTGCGTGTGCGTGCTTGATGCTTGCTCCTCTTGGTCATGATGATTTATAGGGCATCTTCACCGGGAAGGGGATGCTTGCATGTGTAATCTTGCTAAGAGCCAATAGAAAGGCCAGGACAAAGCCTATTTGTTTATGGGGTGTGCAAACCCATCTAGGCATTTTCAGTGTCGTGCTTTGGGCGGGTTTAACCTACATAAACGGAGATGTGAGTATAATTGTGGGGTAGTTTCTTTCAGGTTGTGGGGGAGGAGCCTGTTATGGGTTGGTGTTAAGAGTGTTTAGTGAAGTAAATACTTATTAATTGAGGGAATGGCAGTTGGAGTCGTGCACACCTAAAAGATGAAAATACAAGCTCTGATCGGACATATTAAGACTTTTGTTTTTGGGGTTTGGCAAGAGTGGGTTTTGGATGAAGGTCGGAGATGGGGGTGGGGGGGTTTGGTGAAATTTTATTGTGGTTTGTGGTGTGGTGGGAGTGGTGTTGCGGAACTGGTTATTGGTATGTCCTACAAGCATGAATTAAATAACACCTTGATAGGCTTTTGTGTGGAGCTAGAATATTGAACGTAGGTGCGATCAACAACTGCATGTACTAGGAATCAAAGACAGGCGCATACAGGACGGGATGTGGTGGGAGTCAGCATTCTGCGATGAGGTTGCGTGCGGACCAGAGATAAAAGATACCAAATGCATGGAGAGCTCCCGTGACTGGTTAATAGGGTGATAGACCCGTGATCCATCGAGATGTCTTATTTAAGGGGAACGTGTGGGCGATCTTGATTGCTAGGGCCCTGAGGTAAGAACCAGATGCCTGCTACAGCTCAAGTATAGCTACCCCCACGAGCTATGGGCCCGGAGCGAGGAGAGTAGTACTCTTGTGCGGGATATTGTTTTCACGGAGGATGGTGAACAAGGGATTCCTAAGTGAGGGGGGGCATCCGTGGTGAAGAGGATTATTTAATAGGTATGTGCTATGTCCGATGAAGGACTTAACGTACTATGGACGATTTACATGGATTGGTCTAGTTGATATCCGTGGGGAGGATGAGTTGGATTTGGAGGAGTCATATTATGTACTACTGTTTGATGATTCCACAGAACAAAAAGAAGTTTCTCAGAAAGCTTCTGACTCTTTGTTATCGGAGGATATTTCCTTTGGCCCTATAGTCTTCAAAGGGGTCCGAAATATCAGTTCTCAGATTCCAGAGAAATAAGGCTAGCAAACAGATCCACGAAATACAGATGTAAACTCTGTGAGTGGAAGTCACACATCACAAAGCAGTTTCTCAGAAAGCTTCCTTCCAGTTTTTCTCTGCGTGATCTCTTTGCTAGCCTTATTTCTGTGGAATCTGAGAACAGATATTTCGGATCCCTTTGAAGACTATAGGGCCAAAGGAAATATCCTCCGATAACAAAGAGAAAGAAGCTTTCTGAGAAACTTCTTTGTGTTCTGTGAAATCATCTCACAGAGTTACAGCTTTCCCCCTCAAGAAGCCTTTCGCTAAGACAGTTCTTGTGGAATTGGCAAAGTGATATTGGAAGCCCATAGAGGGCTATGGTGAAAAAGGAAATATCCTCAGATGAAATCTGGAAAGAAGCTTTCTGAGAAACTGCTTAGTGTTCTGTTAATTCATCTCACAGAGTTACATCTGTATTTCGTGGATCTCTTTGCTAGCCTTATTTCTGTGGAATCGAAATACAGATATTTCGGATCCCTTTGAAGACTATAGGGCCAAAGGTAAATATCCTCCGATAACAAAGAGAAAGAAGCTTTCTGAGAAACTTCTTTGTGTTCTGTGAAATCATCTCACAGAGTTACAGCTTTCCCCTCAAGAAGCCTTTCGCTAAGACAGTTCTTGTGAATTGGCAAACGTGTTATATGGAAAACCCTTAGAGGGCTATGTGAGATAAAGGAAATATCCTCAGATGAAATCTGTTAAAGAAGCTCTTCCGAGCAAACATGCTTAGTGTTCTCTGACTCCAATACATCTCATAGATTTTCCTCCAGTATTACGTGTAATCTCTTTGATCAGCCTTATTTCTGAGGGAATCTGAGACACCGATATTTCGGATTCCCTCTGTAGACTATTGGGCAAAGGAAAATATCGGTCTGAATCACAAAGAGGACAGAAGCTTTCTGATGAAAAACTTCTCTGTGTTCTGTGAAATCATCTCACAGCGGTACAGCTTTCCCCTCAAGGAGCCTTGCGATTTGATCATTTCTTGTGCGGTATTGGCTAAGTGATATTTGGAAGTCCATAAAAGGAAATATCCTCAGATGAAATCTGGAAAGAAGCTTTCTGAGAAACTGCTTAGTGTTCTGTTAATTCATCTCACAGAGTTACATCTGTATTTCGTGGATCTCTTTGCTAGCCTTATTTCTGTGGAATCTGAGAACAGATATTTCGGATCCCTTTGAAGACTATAGGGCCAAAGGAAATATCCTCCGATAACAAAGAGAAAGAAGCTTTCTGAGAAACTTCTTTGTGTTCTGTGAAATCATCTCACAGAGTTACAGCTTTCCCCTCAAGAAGCCTTTCGCTAAGACAGTTCTTGTGGAATTGGCAAAGTGATATTTGGAAGCCCATAGAGGGCTATGGTGAAAAAGGAAATATCCTCAGATGAAATCTGGAAAGAAGCTTTCTGAGAAACTGCTTAGTGTTCTGTTAATTCATCTCACAGAGTTACATCTGTATTTCGTGGATCTCTTTGCTAGCCTTATTTCTGTGGAATCTGAGAACAGATATTTCGGATCCCTTTGAAGACTATAGGGCCAAAGGAAATATCCTCCGATAACAAAGAGAAAGAAGCTTTCTGAGAAACTTCTTTGTGTTCTGTGAAATCATCTCACAGAGTTACAGCTTTCCCCTCAAGAAGCCTTTCGCTAAGACAGTTCTTGTGGAATTGGCAAAGTGATATTTGGAAGCCCATAGAGGGCTATGGTGAAAAAGGAAATATCCTCAGATGAAATCTGGAAAGAAGCTTTCTGAGAAACTGCTTAGTGTTCTGTTAATTCATCTCACAGAGTTACATCTGTATTTCGTGGATCTCTTTGCTAGCCTTATTTCTGTGGAATCTGAGAACAGATATTTCGGATCCCTTTGAAGACTATAGGGCCAAAGGAAATATCCTCCGATAACAAAGAGAAAGAAGCTTTCTGAGAAACTTCTTTGTGTTCTGTGAAATCATCTCACAGAGTTACAGCTTTCCCCTCAAGAAGCCTTTCGCTAAGACAGTTCTTGTGGAATTGGCAAAGTGATATTTGGAAGCCCATAGAGGGCTATGGTGAAAAAGGAAATATCCTCAGATGAAATCTGGAAAGAAGCTTTCTGAGAAACTGCTTAGTGTTCTGTTAATTCATCTCACAGAGTTACATCTGTATTTCGTGGATCTCTTTGCTAGCCTTATTTCTGTGGAATCTGAGAACAGATATTTCGGATCCCTTTGAAGACTATAGGGCCAAAGGAAATATCCTCCGATAACAAAGAGAAAGAAGCTTTCTGAGAAACTTCTTTGTGTTCTGTGAAATCATCTCACAGAGTTACAGCTTTCCCCTCAAGAAGCCTTTCGCTAAGACAGTTCTTGTGGAATTGGCAAAGTGATATTTGGAAGCCCATAGAGGGCTATGGTGAAAAAGGAAATATCCTCAGATGAAATCTGGAAAGAAGCTTTCTGAGAAACTGCTTAGTGTTCTGTTAATTCATCTCACAGAGAGTACATCTGTATTTCGTGGATCTCTTTGCTAGCCTTATTTCTGTGGAATCTGAGAACAGATATTTCGGATCCCTTTGAAGACTATAGGGCCAAAGGAAATATCCTCCGATAACAAAGAGAAAGAAGCTTTCTGAGAAACTTCTTTGTGTTCTGTGAAATCATCTCACAGAGTTACAGCTTTCCCCTCAAGAAGCCTTTCGCTAAGACAGTTCTTGTGGGAATTGGCAAAGTGATATTTGGAAGCCCATAGAGGGCTATGGTGAAAAAGGAAATATCCTCAGATGAAATCTGGAAAGAAGCTTTCTGAGAAACTGCTTAGTGTTCTGTTAATTCATCTCACAGAGTTACATCTGTATTTCGTGGATCTCTTTGCTAGCCTTATTTCTGTGGAATCTGAGAACAGATATTTCGGATCCCTTTGAAGACTATAGGGCCAAAGGAAATATCCTCCGATAACAAAGAGAAAGAAGCTTTCTGAGAAACTTCTTTGTGTTTCTGTGAAATCATCTCACAGAGTTACAGCTTTCCCCTCAAGAAGCCTTTCGCTAAGACAGTTCTTGTGGAATTGGCAAAGTGATATTTGGAAGCCCATAGAGGGCTATGGTGAAAAAGGAAATATCCTCAGATGAAATCTGGAAAGAAGCTTTCTGAGAAACTGCTTAGTGTTCTGTTAATTCATCTCACAGAGTTACATCTGTATTTCGTGGATCTCTTTGCTAGCCTTATTTCTGTGGAATCTGAGAACAGATATTTCGGATCCCTTTGAAGACTATAGGGCCAAAGGAAATATCCTCCGATAACAAAGAGAAAGAAGCTTTCTGAGAAACTTCTTTGTGTTCTGTGAAATCATCTCACAGAGTTACAGCTTTCCCCTCAAGAAGCCTTTCGCTAAGACAGTTCTTGTGGAATTGGCAAAGTGATATTTGGAAGCCCATAGAGGGCTATGGTGAAAAAGGAAATATCCTCAGATGAAATCTGGAAAGAAGCTTTCTGAGAAACTGCTTAGTGTTCTGTTAATTCATCTCACAGAGTTACATCTGTATTTCGTGGATCTCTTTGCTAGCCTTATTTCTGTGGAATCTGAGAACAGATATTTCGGATCCCTTTGAAGACTATAGGGCCAAAGGAAATATCCTCCGATAACAAAGAGAAAGAAGCTTTCTGAGAAACTTCTTTGTGTTCTGTGAAATCATCTCACAGAGTTACAGCTTTCCCCTCAAGAAGCCTTTCGCTAAGACAGTTCTTGTGGAATTGGCAAAGTGATATTTGGAAGCCCATAGAGGGCTATGGTGAAAAAGGAAATATCCTCAGATGAAATCTGGAAAGAAGCTTTCTGAGAAACTGCTTAGTGTTCTGTTAATTCATCTCACAGAGTTACATCTGTATTTCGTGGATCTCTTTGCTAGCCTTATTTCTGTGGAATCTGAGAACAGATATTTCGGATCCCTTTGAAGACTATAGGGCCAAAGGAAATATCCTCCGATAACAAAAAGAAAGAAGCTTTCTGAGAAACTTCTTTGTGTTCTGTGAAATCATCTCACAGAGTTACAGCTTTCCCCTCAAGAAGCCTTTCGCTAAGACAGTTCTTGTGGAATTGGCAAAGTGATATTTGGAAGCCCATAGAGGGCTATGGTGAAAAAGGAAATATCCTCAGATGAAATCTGGAAAGAAGCTTTCTGAGAAACTGCTTAGTGTTCTGTTAATTCATCTCACAGAGTTACATCTGTATTTCGTGGATCTCTTTGCTAGCCTTATTTCTGTGGAATCTGAGAACAGATATTTCGGATCCCTTTGAAGACTATAGGGCCAAAGGAAATATCCTCCGATAACAAAGAGAAAGAAGCTTTCTGAGAAACTTCTTTGTGTTCTGTGAAATCATCTCACAGAGTTACAGCTTTCCCCTCAAGAAGCCTTTCGCTAAGACAGTTCTTGTGGAATTGGCAAAGTGATATTTGGAAGCCCATAGAGGGCTATGGTGAAAAAGGAAATATCCTCAGATGAAATCTGGAAAGAAGCTTTCTGAGAAACTGCTTAGTGTTCTGTTAATTCATCTCACAGAGTTACATCTGTATTTCGTGGATCTCTTTGCTAGCCTTATTTCTGTGGAATCTGAGAACAGATATTTCGGATCCCTTTGAAGACTATAGGGCCAAAGGAAATATCCTCCGATAACAAAGAGAAAGAAGCTTTCTGAGAAACTTCTTTGTGTTCTGTGAAATCATCTCACAGAGTTACAGCTTTCCCCTCAAGAAGCCTTTCGCTAAGACAGTTCTTGTGGAATTGGCAAAGTGATATTTGGAAGCCCATAGAGGGCTATGGTGAAAAAGGAAATATCCTCAGATGAAATCTGGAAAGAAGCTTTCTGAGAAACTGCTTAGTGTTCTGTTAATTCATCTCACAGAGTTACATCTGTATTTCGTGGATCTCTTTGCTAGCCTTATTTCTGTGGAATCTGAGAACAGATATTTCGGATCCCTTTGAAGACTATAGGGCCAAAGGAAATATCCTCCGATAACAAAGAGAAAGAAGCTTTCTGAGAAACTTCTTTGTATTCTGTGAAATCATCTCACGAATTACAGCTTTCCCCTCAAGGAGCCTTTCGCTAGACAGTTTTGTGGAATTCTAAAGTGTTATTTGGAAGCCCATAGAGGGCTATGGTGAAAAAGGAAATTATCCTAAGATGATTCTGAAAGAAGCTTTCCAGAGGAAAAGTGAGAGTCTGTTAATTATTTCACAGAGTTACAATCTGTAATACGTGGATCTCTTTGCTAGCCTTATTTCTGTGGAATTGAGAACAGATATTTCGGATCCTTTGAAGATATAGTGCTAAAGGAAAGATCCTCCGATAACAAAGAGAAAGAAGCTTTTGAGCAACTTCCTTTGTATTTGTGAAATCTTCTCACAGAGTTACGCTCCTCCCTCAAGGAGACTTTCGCTAAGACAGTTCTTGTGGAATTGGCAAAGTGATATTTTGGAAGCCATAGAGGGCTATGTTGAAAAAGAAATATCTCAGATGGATTTCTGGAAATGAAGCTTTTCTGAGAATGTGCTTAGTGTTTGTTAATTCATCTCACAGAGTTACAAGTTGTATTTCGTGGGATCTCTTTGCTAGCCTTATTTTGTGGAATTGAGAACAGATATTTCGGATCCCTTGAAAAGACTGATAGGGCCAAAATGAAATATCCTTTCGATAAACAAAGAGAAAGAAGCTTTTGAGAAACTTCTTTGTGTTCTGCGGAAGATCATCTCACAGAGTTACATCTTTCCGTCAAGAAGCCTTTCGCTAAGACAGTTCTTGTGGGCATTGGCAAAGTGATTTTGGAAGCCCATAGAGGGCTATGGGTTGAAAAGGAAAATATCCTCAGGATGAAATATGGAAAAGAAGATTTTGAGAAAACATGCTTATTCGTGTTCTGTTAATTCATCTCACAGAGTTAGTAACATCAGTATTTCGTGGATCTCTTGCTAGCTTATTTCTGTGGAATCTGAGACAGATATTTCGGATCCCTTTCATTGAAGACTATAGGGCCAAAGGAAATATCCTCCGATAACAAAGAGAAAGAAGCTTTCTGAAAAACTTCTTTGTGTTCTGTGAAATCATCTCACAGAGTTACAGCTTTCCCCTCAAGAAGCCTTTCGCTAAGACAGTTCTTGTGGAATTGGCAAAGTGATATTTGGAAGCCCATAGAGGGCTATGGTGAAAAAGGAAATATCCTCAGATGAAATCTGGAAAGAAGCTTTCTGAGAAACTGCTTAGTGTTCTGTTAAATCATCTCACAGAGTTTACATCTGTATTTCGTGGATCTCTTTGCTAGCCTTATTTCTGTGGAATCTGAGAACAGATATTTCGGATCCCTTTGAACACTATAGGGCCAAAGGAAATATCCTCCGATAACAAAGAGAAAGAAGCTTTCTGAGAAACTTCTTTGTGTTCTGTGAAATCATCTCACAGAGTTACAGCTTTCCCCTCAAGAAGCCTTTCGCTAAGACAGTTCTTGTGGAATTGGGAAAGTGATATTTGGAAGCCCATAGAGGGCTATGGTGAAAAAGTAAATCGTGGATCTCTTTGCTAGCCTTATTTCTGTGGAATCTGAGAACAGATATTTCGGATCCCTTTGAAGACTATAGGGCCAAAGGAAATATCCTCCGATAACAAAGAGAAAGAAGCTTTCTGAGAAACTTCTTTGTGTTCTGTGAAATCATCTCACAGAGTTACAGCTTTCCCCTCAAGAAGCCTTTCGCTAAGACAGTTCTTGTGGAATTGGCAAAGTGATATTTGGAAGCCCATAGAGGGCTATGGTGAAAAAGGAAATATCCTCAGATGAAATCTGGAAAGAAGCTTTCTGAGAAACTGCTTAGTGTTCTGTTAATTCATCTCACAGAGTTACATCTGTATTTCGTGGATCTCTTTGCTAGCCTTATTTCTGTGGAATCTGAGAACAGATATTTCGGATCCCTTTGAAGACTATAGGGCCAAAGGAAATATCCTCCGATAACAAAGAGAAAGAAGCTTTCTGAGAAACTTCTTTGTGTTCTGTGAAATCATCTCACAGAGTTACAGCTTTCCCCTCAAGAAGCCTTTCGCTAAGACAGTTCTTGTGGAATTGGCAAAGTGATATTTGGAAGCCCATAGAGGGCTATGGTGAAAAAGGAAATATCCTCAGATGAAATCTGGAAAGAAGCTTTCTGAGAAACTGCTTAGTGTTCTGTTAATTCATCTCACAGAGTTACATCTGTATTTCGTGGATCTCTTTGCTAGCCTTATTTCTGTGGAATCTGAGAACAGATATTTCGGATCCCTTTGAAGACTATAGGGCCAAAGGAAATATCCTCCGATAACAAAGAGAAAGAAGCTTTCTGAGAAACTTCTTTGTGTTCTGTGAAATCATCTCACAGAGTTACAGCTTTCCCCTCAAGAAGCCTTTCGCTAAGACAGTTCTTGTGGAATTGGCAAAGTGATATTTGGAAGCCCATAGAGGGCTATGGTGAAAAAGGAAATATCCTCAGATGAAATCTGGAAAGAAGCTTTCTGAGAAACTGCTTAGTGTTCTGTTAATTCATCTCACAGAGTTACATCTGTATTTCGTGGATCTCTTTGCTAGCCTTATTTCTGTGGAATCTGAGAACAGATATTTCGGATCCCTTTGAAGACTATAGGGCCAAAGGAAATATCCTCCGATAACAAAGAGAAAGAAGCTTTCTGAGAAACTTCTTTGTGTTCTGTGAAATCATCTCACAGAGTTACAGCTTTCCCCTCAAGAAGCCTTTCGCTAAGACAGTTCTTGTGGAATTGGCAAAGTGATATTTGGAAGCCCATAGAGGGCTATGGTGAAAAAGGAAATATCCTCAGATGAAATCTGGAAAGAAGCTTTCTGAGAAACTGCTTAGTGTTCTGTTAATTCATCTCACAGAGTTACATCTGTATTTCGTGGATCTCTTTGCTAGCCTTATTTCTGTGGAATCTGAGAACAGATATTTCGGATCCCTTTGAAGACTATAGGGCCAAAGGAAATATCCTCCGATAACAAAGAGAAAGAAGCTTTCTGAGAAACTTCTTTGTGTTCTGTGAAATCATCTCACAGAGTTACAGCTTTCCCCTCAAGAAGCCTTTCGCTAAGACAGTTCTGTGGAATTGGCAAAGTGATATTTGGAAGCCCATAGAGGGCTATGGTGAAAAAGGAAATATCCTCAGATGAAATCTGGAAAGAAGCTTTCTGAGAAACTGCTTAGTGTTCTGTTAATTCATCTCACAGAGTTTACATCTGTATTTCGTGGATCTCTTTGCTAGCCTTATTTCTGTGGAATCTGAGAACAGATATTTCGGATCCCTTTGAAGACTATAGGGCCAAAGGAAATATCCTCCGATAACAAAGAGAAAGAAGCTTTCTGAGAAACTTCTTTGTGTTCTGTGAAATCATCTCACAGAGTTACAGCTTTCCCCTCAAGAAGCCTTTCGCTAAGACAGTTCTTGTGGAATTGGCAAAGTGATATTTGGAAGCCCATAGAGGGCTATGGTGAAAAAGGAAATATCCTCAGATGAAATCTGGAAAGAAGCTTTCTGAGAAACTGCTTAGTGTTCTGTTAATTCATCTCACAGAGTTACATCTGTATTTCGTGGATCTCTTTGCTAGCCTTATTTCTGTGGAATCTGAGAACAGATATTTCGGATCCCTTTGAAGACTATAGGGCCAAAGGAAATATCCTCCGATAACAAAGAGAAAGAAGCTTTCTGAGAAACTTCTTTGTGTTCTGTGAAATCATCTCACAGAGTTACAGCTTTCCCCTCAAGAAGCCTTTCGCTAAGACAGTTCTTGTGGAATTGGCAAAGTGATATTTGGAAGCCCATAGAGGGCTATGGTGAAAAAGGAAATATCCTCAGATGAAATCTGGAAAGAAGCTTTCTGAGAAACTGCTTAGTGTTCTGTTAATTCATCTCACAGAGTTACATCTGTATTTCGTGGATCTCTTTGCTAGCCTTATTTCTGTGGAATCTGAGAACAGATATTTCGGATCCCTTTGAAGACTATAGGGCCAAAGGAAATATCCTCCGATAACAAAGAGAAAGAAGCTTTCTGAGAAACTTCTTTGTGTTCTGTGAAATCATCTCACAGAGTTACAGCTTTCCCCTCAAGAAGCCTTTCGCTAAGACAGTTCTTGTGGAATTGGCAAAGTGATATTTGGAAGCCCATAGAGGGCTATGGTGAAAAAGGAAATATCCTCAGATGAAATCTGGAAAGAAGCTTTCTGAGAAACTGCTTAGTGTTCTGTTAATTCATCTCACAGAGTTACATCTGTATTTCGTGGATCTCTTTGCTAGCCTTATTTCTGTGGAATCTGAGAACAGATATTTCGGATCCCTTTGAAGACTATAGGGCCAAAGGAAATATCCTCCGATAACAAAGAGAAAGAAGCTTTCTGAGAAACTTCTTTGTGTTCTGTGAAATCATCTCACAGAGTTACAGCTTTCCCCTCAAGAAGCCTTTCGCTAAGACAGTTCTTGTGGAATTGGCAAAGTGATATTTGGAAGCCCATAGAGGGCTATGGTGAAAAAGGAAATATCCTCAGATGAAATCTGGAAAGAAGCTTTCTGAGAAACTGCTTAGTGTTCTGTTAATTCATCTCACAGAGTTACATCTGTATTTCGTGGATCTCTTTGCTAGCCTTATTTCTGTGGAATCTGAGAACAGATATTTCGGATCCCTTTGAAGACTATAGGGCCAAAGGAAATATCCTCCGATAACAAAGAGAAAGAAGCTTTCTGAGAAACTTCTTTGTGTTCTGTGAAATCATCTCACAGAGTTACAGCTTTCCCCTCAAGAAGCCTTTCGCTAAGACAGTTCTTGTGGAATTGGCAAAGTGATATTTGGAAGCCCATAGAGGGCTATGGTGAAAAAGGAAATATCCTCAGATGAAATCTGGAAAGAAGCTTTCTGAGAAACTGCTTAGTGTTCTGTTAATTCATCTCACAGAGTTACATCTGTATTTCGTGGATCTCTTTGCTAGCCTTATTTCTGTGGAATCTGAGAACAGATATTTCGGATCCCTTTGAAGACTATAGGGCCAAAGGAAATATCCTCCGATAACAAAGAGAAAGAAGCTTTCTGAGAAACTTCTTTGTGTTCTGTGAAATCATCTCACAGAGTTACAGCTTTCCCCTCAAGAAGCCTTTCGCTAAGACAGTTCTTGTGGAATTGGCAAAGTGATATTTGGAAGCC
Source organism: Macaca thibetana thibetana (assembly GCF_024542745.1). NCBI lineage: Eukaryota > Metazoa > Chordata > Mammalia > Primates > Cercopithecidae > Macaca > Macaca thibetana. The sequence continues at coordinate 125,639 of NW_026088917.1, read as the reverse complement.
CATAGAGGGCTATGGTGAAAAAGGAAATATCCTCAGATGAAATCTGGAAAGAAGCTTTCTGAGAAACTGCTTAGTGTTCTGTTAATTCATCTCACAGAGTTACATCTGTATTTCGTGGATCTCTTTGCTAGCCTTATTTCTGTGGAATCTGAGAACAGATATTTCGGATCCCTTTGAAGACTATAGGGCCAAAGGAAATATCCTCCGATAACAAAGAGAAAGAAGCTTTCTGAGAAACTTCTTTGTGTTCTGTGAAATCATCTCACAGAGTTACAGCTTTCCCCTCAAGAAGCCTTTCGCTAAGACAGTTCTTGTGGAATTGGCAAAGTGATATTTGGAAGCCCATAGAGGGCTATGGTGAAAAAGGAAATATCCTCAGATGAAATCTGGAAAGAAGCTTTCTGAGAAACTGCTTAGTGTTCTGTTAATTCATCTCACAGAGTTACATCTGTATTTCGTGGATCTCTTTGCTAGCCTTATTTCTGTGGAATCTGAGAACAGATATTTCGGATCCCTTTGAAGACTATAGGGCCAAAGGAAATATCCTCCGATAACAAAGAGAAAGAAGCTTTCTGAGAAACTTCTTTGTGTTCTGTGAAATCATCTCACAGAGTTACAGCTTTCCCCTCAAGAAGCCTTTCGCTAAGACAGTTCTTGTGGAATTGGCAAAGTGATATTTGGAAGCCCATAGAGGGCTATGGTGAAAAAGGAAATATCCTCAGATGAAATCTGGAAAGAAGCTTTCTGAGAAACTGCTTAGTGTTCTGTTAATTCATCTCACAGAGTTACATCTGTATTTCGTGATCTCTTTGCTAGCCTTATTTCTGTGGAATCTGAGAACAGATATTTCGGATCCCTTTGAAGACTATAGGGCCAAAGGAAATATCCTCCGATAACAAAGAGAAAGAAGCTTTCTGAGAAACTTCTTTGTGTTCTGTGAAATCATCTCACAGAGTTACAGCTTTCCCCTCAAGAAGCCTTTCGCTAAGACAGTTCTTGTGGAATTGGCAAAGTGATATTTGGAAGCCCATAGAGGGCTATGGTGAAAAAGGAAATATCCTCAGATGAAATCTGGAAAGAAGCTTTCTGAGAAACTGCTTAGTGTTCTGTTAATTCATCTCACAGAGTTACATCTGTATTTCGTGGATCTCTTTGCTAGCCTTATTTCTGTGGAATCTGAGAACAGATATTTCGGATCCCTTTGAAGACTATAGGGCCAAAGGAAATATCCTCCGATAACAAAGAGAAAGAAGCTTTCTGAGAAACTTCTTTGTGTTCTGTGAAATCATCTCACAGAGTTACAGCTTTCCCTCAAGAAGCCTTTCGCTAAGACAGTTCTTGTGGAATTGGCAAAGTGATATTTGGAAGCCCATAGAGGGCTATGGTGAAAAAGGAAATATCCTCAGATGAAATCTGGAAAGAAGCTTTCTGAGAAACTGCTTAGTGTTCTGTTAATTCATCTCACAGAGTTACATCTGTATTTCGTGGATCTCTTTGCTAGCCTTATTTCTGTGGAATCTGAGAACAGATATTTCGGATCCCTTTGAAGACTATAGGGCCAAAGGAAATATCCTCCGATAACAAAGAGAAAGAAGCTTTCTGAGAAACTTCTTTGTGTTCTGTGAAATCATCTCACAGAGTTACAGCTTTCCCCTCAAGAAGCCTTTCGCTAAGACAGTTCTTGTGGAATTGGCAAAGTGATATTTGGAAGCCCATAGAGGGCTATGGTGAAAAAGGAAATATCCTCAGATGAAATCTGGAAAGAAGCTTTCTGAGAAACTGCTTAGTGTTCTGTTAATTCATCTCACAGAGTTACATCTGTATTTCGTGGATCTCTTTGCTAGCCTTATTTCTGTGGAATCTGAGAACAGATATTTCGGATCCCTTTGAAGACTATAGGGCCAAAGGAAATATCCTCCGATAACAAAGAGAAAGAAGCTTTCTGAGAAACTTCTTTGTGTTCTGTGAAATCATCTCACAGAGTTACAGCTTTCCCCTCAAGAAGCCTTTCGCTAAGACAGTTCTTGTGGAATTGGCAAAGTGATATTTGGAAGCCCATAGAGGGCTATGGTGAAAAAGGAAATATCCTCAGATGAAATCTGGAAAGAAGCTTTCTGAGAAACTGCTTAGTGTTCTGTTAATTCATCTCACAGAGTTACATCTGTATTTCGTGGATCTCTTTGCTAGCCTTATTTCTGTGGAATCTGAGAACAGATATTTCGGATCCCTTTGAAGACTATAGGGCCAAAGGAAATATCCTCCGATAACAAAGAGAAAGAAGCTTTCTGAGAAACTTCTTTGTGTTCTGTGAAATCATCTCACAGAGTTACAGCTTTCCCCTCAAGAAGCCTTTCGCTAAGACAGTTCTTGTGGAATTGGCAAAGTGATATTTGGAAGCCCATAGAGGGCTATGGTGAAAAAGGAAATATCCTCAGATGAAATCTGGAAAGAAGCTTTCTGAGAAACTGCTTAGTGTTCTGTTAATTCATCTCACAGAGTTACATCTGTATTTCGTGGATCTCTTTGCTAGCCTTATTTCTGTGGAATCTGAGAACAGATATTTCGGATCCCTTTGAAGACTATAGGGCCAAAGGAAATATCCTCCGATAACAAAGAGAAAGAAGCTTTCTGAGAAACTTCTTTGTGTTCTGTGAAATCATCTCACAGAGTTACAGCTTTCCCCTCAAGAAGCCTTTCGCTAAGACAGTTCTTGTGGAATTGGCAAAGTGATATTTGGAAGCCCATAGAGGGCTATGGTGAAAAAGGAAATATCCTCAGATGAAATCTGGAAAGAAGCTTTCTGAGAAACTGCTTAGTGTTCTGTTAATTCATCTCACAGAGTTACATCTGTATTTCGTGGATCTCTTTGCTAGCCTTATTTCTGTGGAATCTGAGAACAGATATTTCGGATCCCTTTGAAGACTATAGGGCCAAAGGAAATATCCTCCGATAACAAAGAGAAAGAAGCTTTCTGAGAAACTTCTTTGTGTTCTGTGAAATCATCTCACAGAGTTACAGCTTTCCCCTCAAGAAGCCTTTCGCTAAGACAGTTCTTGTGGAATTGGCAAAGTGATATTTGGAAGCCCATAGAGGGCTATGGTGAAAAAGGAAATATCCTCAGATGAAATCTGGAAAGAAGCTTTCTGAGAAACTGCTTAGTGTTCTGTTAATTCATCTCACAGAGTTACATCTGTATTTCGTGGATCTCTTTGCTAGCCTTATTTCTGTGGAATCTGAGAACAGATATTTCGGATCCCTTTGAAGACTATAGGCCAAAGGAAATATCCTCCGATAACAAAGAGAAAGAAGCTTTCTGAGAAACTTCTTTGTGTTCTGTGAAATCATCTCACAGAGTTACAGCTTTCCCCTCAAGAAGCCTTTCGCTAAGACAGTTCTTGTGGAATTGGCAAAGTGATATTTGGAAGCCCATAGAGGGCTATGGTGAAAAAGGAAATATCCTCAGATGAAATCTGGAAAGAAGCTTTCTGAGAAACTGCTTAGTGTTCTGTTAATTCATCTCACAGAGTTACATCTGTATTTCGTGGATCTCTTTGCTAGCCTTATTTCTGTGGAATCTGAGAACAGATATTTCGGATCCCTTTGAAGACTATAGGGCCAAAGGAAATATCCTCCGATAACAAAGAGAAAGAAGCTTTCTGAGAAACTTCTTTGTGTTCTGTGAAATCATCTCACAGAGTTACAGCTTTCCCCTCAAGAAGCCTTTCGCTAAGACAGTTCTTGTGGAATTGGCAAAGTGATATTTGGAAGCCCATAGAGGGCTATGGTGAAAAAGGAAATATCCTCAGATGAAATCTGGAAAGAAGCTTTCTGAGAAACTGCTTAGTGTTCTGTTAATTCATCTCACAGAGTTACATCTGTATTTCGTGGATCTCTTTGCTAGCCTTATTTCTGTGGAATCTGAGAACAGATATTTCGGATCCCTTTGAAGACTATAGGGCCAAAGGAAATATCCTCCGATAACAAAGAGAAAGAAGCTTTCTGAGAAACTTCTTTGTGTTCTGTGAAATCATCTCACAGAGTTACAGCTTTCCCCTCAAGAAGCCTTTCGCTAAGACAGTTCTTGTGGAATTGGCAAAGTGATATTTGGAAGCCCATAGAGGGCTATGGTGAAAAAGGAAATATCCTCAGATGAAATCTGGAAAGAAGCTTTCTGAGAAACTGCTTAGTGTTCTGTTAATTCATCTCACAGAGTTACATCTGTATTTCGTGGATCTCTTTGCTAGCCTTATTTCTGTGGAATCTGAGAACAGATATTTCGGATCCCTTTGAAGACTATAGGGCCAAAGGAAATATCCTCCGATAACAAAGAGAAAGAAGCTTTCTGAGAAACTTCTTTGTGTTCTGTGAAATCATCTCACAGAGATACAGCTTTCCCCTCAAGAAGCCTTTCGCTAAGACAGTTCTTGTGGAATTGGCAAAGTGATATTTGGAAGCCCATAGAGGGCTATGGTGAAAAAGGAAATATCCTCAGATGAAATCTGGAAAGAAGCTTTCTGAGAAACTGCTTAGTGTTCTGTTAATTCATCTCACAGAGTTACATCTGTATTTCGTGGATCTCTTTGCTAGCCTTATTTCTGTGGAATCTGAGAACAGATATTTCGGATCCCTTTGAAGACTATAGGGCCAAAGGAAATATCCTCCGATAACAAAGAGAAAGAAGCTTTCTGAGAAACTTCTTTGTGTTCTGTGAAATCATCTCACAGAGTTACAGCTTTCCCCTCAAGAAGCCTTTCGCTAAGACAGTTCTTGTGGAATTGGCAAAGTGATATTTGGAAGCCCATAGAGGGCTATGGTGAAAAAGGAAATATCCTCAGATGAAATCTGGAAAGAAGCTTTCTGAGAAACTGCTTAGTGTTCTGTTAATTCATCTCACAGAGTTACATCTGTATTTCGTGGATCTCTTTGCTAGCCTTATTTCTGTGGAATCTGAGAACAGATATTTCGGATCCCTTTGAAGACTATAGGGCCAAAGGAAATATCCTCCGATAACAAAGAGAAAGAAGCTTTCTGAGAAACTTCTTTGTGTTCTGTGAAATCATCTCACAGAGTTACAGCTTTCCCCTCAAGAAGCCTTTCGCTAAGACAGTTCTTGTGGAATTGGCAAAGTGATATTTGGAAGCCCATAGAGGGCTATGGTGAAAAAGGAAATATCCTCAGATGAAATCTGGAAAGAAGCTTTCTGAGAAACTGCTTAGTGTTCTGTTAATTCATCTCACAGAGTTACATCTGTATTTCGTGGATCTCTTTGCTAGCCTTATTTCTGTGGAATCTGAGAACAGATATTTCGGATCCCTTTGAAGACTATAGGGCCAAAGGAAATATCCTCCGATAACAAAGAGAAAGAAGCTTTCTGAGAAACTTCTTTGTGTTCTGTGAAATCATCTCACAGAGTTACAGCTTTCCCCTCAAGAAGCCTTTCGCTAAGACAGTTCTTGTGGAATTGGCAAAGTGATATTTGGAAGCCCATAGAGGGCTATGGTGAAAAAGGAAATATCCTCAGATGAAATCTGGAAAGAAGCTTTCTGAGAAACTGCTTAGTGTTCTGTTAATTCATCTCACAGAGTTACATCTGTATTTCGTGGATCTCTTTGCTAGCCTTATTTCTGTGGAATCTGAGAACAGATATTTCGGATCCCTTTGAAGACTATAGGGCCAAAGGAAATATCCTCCGATAACAAAGAGAAAGAAGCTTTCTGAGAAACTTCTTTGTGTTCTGTGAAATCATCTCACAGAGTTACAGCTTTCCCCTCAAGAAGCCTTTCGCTAAGACAGTTCTTGTGGAATTGGCAAAGTGATATTTGGAAGCCCATAGAGGGCTATGGTGAAAAAGGAAATATCCTCAGATGAAATCTGGAAAAGAAGCTTTCTGAGAAACTGCTTAGTGTTCTGTTAATTCATCTCACAGAGTTACATCTGTATTTCGTGGATCTCTTTGCTAGCCTTATTTCTGTGGAATCTGAGAACAGATATTTCGGATCCCTTTGAAGACTATAGGGCCAAAGGAAATATCCTCCGATAACAAAGAGAAAGAAGCTTTCTGAGAAACTTCTTTGTGTTCTGTGAAATCATCTCACAGAGTTACAGCTTTCCCCTCAAGAAGCCTTTCGCTAAGACAGTTCTTGTGGAATTGGCAAAGTGATATTTGGAAGCCCATAGAGGGCTATGGTGAAAAAGGAAATATCCTCAGATGAAATCTGGAAAGAAGCTTTCTGAGAAACTGCTTAGTGTTCTGTTAATTCATCTCACAGAGTTACATCTGTATTTCGTGGATCTCTTTGCTAGCCTTATTTCTGTGGAATCTGAGAACAGATATTTCGGATCCCTTTGAAGACTATAGGGCCAAAGGAAATATCCTCCATAACAAAGAGAAAGAAGCTTTCTGAGAAACTTCTTTGTGTTCTGTGAAATCATCTCACAGAGTTACAGCTTTCCCCTCAAGAAGCCTTTCGCTAAGACAGTTCTTGTGGAATTGGCAAAGTGATATTTGGAAGCCCATAGAGGGCTATGGTGAAAAAGGAAATATCCTCAGATGAAATCTGGAAAGAAGCTTTCTGAGAAACTGCTTAGTGTTCTGTTAATTCATCTCACAGAGTTACATCTGTATTTCGTGGATCTCTTTGCTAGCCTTATTTCTGTGGAATCTGAGAACAGATATTTCGGATCCCTTTGAAGACTATAGGGCCAAAGGAAATATCCTCCGATAACAAAGAGAAAGAAGCTTTCTGAGAAACTTCTTTGTGTTCTGTGAAATCATCTCACAGAGTTACAGCTTTCCCCTCAAGAAGCCTTTCGCTAAGACAGTTCTTGTGGAATTGGCAAAGTGATATTTGGAAGCCCATAGAGGGCTATGGTGAAAAGGAAATATCCTCAGATGAAATCTGGAAAGAAGCTTTCTGAGAAACTGCTTAGTGTTCTGTTAATTCATCTCACAGAGTTACATCTGTATTTCGTGGATCTCTTTGCTAGCCTTATTTCTGTGGAATCTGAGAACAGAACAGATATTTCGGATCCCTTTGAAGACTATAGGGCCAAAGGAAATATCCTCCGATAACAAAGAGAAAGAAGCTTTCTGAGAAACTTCTTTGTGTTCTGTGAAATCATCTCACAGAGTTACAGCTTTCCCCTCAAGAAGCCTTTCGCTAAGACAGTTCTTGTGGAATTGGCAAAGTGATATTTGGAAGCCCATAGAGGGCTATGGTGAAAAAGGAAATATCCTCAGATGAAATCTGGAAAGAAGCTTTCTGAGAAACTGCTTAGTGTTCTGTTAATTCATCTCACAGAGTTACATCTGTATTTCGTGGATCTCTTTGCTAGCCTTATTTCTGTGGAATCTGAGAACAGATATTTCGGATCCTAAAAGACTATAGGGCCAAAGGAAATATCCTCCGATAACAAAGAGAAAGAAGCTTTCTGAGAAACTTCTTTGTGTTCTGTGAAATCATCTCACAGAGTTACAGCTTTCCCCTCAAGAAGCCTTTCGCTAAGACAGTTCTTGTGGAATTGGCAAAGTGATATTTGGAAGCCCATAGAGGGCTATGGTGAAAAAGGAAATATCCTCAGATGAAATCTGGAAAGAAGCTTTCTGAGAAACTGCTTAGTGTTCTGTTAATTCATCTCACAGAGTTACATCTGTATTTCGTGGATCTCTTTGCTAGCCTTATTTCTGTGGAATCTGAGAACAGATATTTCGGATCCCTTTGAAGACTATAGGGCCAAAGGAAATATCCTCCGATAACAAAGAGAAAGAAGCTTTCTGAGAAACTTCTTTGTGTTCTGTGAAATCATCTCACAGAGTTACAGCTTTCCCCTCAAGAAGCCTTTCGCTAAGACAGTTCTTGTGGAATTGGCAAAGTGATATTTGGAAGCCCATAGAGGGCTATGGTGAAAAAAAAAAATATCCTCAGATGAAATCTGGAAAGAAGCTTTCTGAGAAACTGCTTAGTGTTCTGTTAATTCATCTCACAGAGTTACATCTGTATTTCGTGATCTCTTTGCTAGCCTTATTTCTGTGGAATCTGAGAACAGATATTTCGGATCCCTTTGAAGACTATAGGGCCAAAGGAAATATCCTCCGATAACAAAGAGAAAGAAGCTTTCTGAGAAACTTCTTTGTGTTCTGTGAAATCATCTCACAGAGTTACAGCTTTCCCCCTCAAGAAGCCTTTCGCTAAGACAGTTCTTGTGGAATTGGCAAAGTGATATTTGGAAGCCCATAGAGGGCTATGGTGAAAAAGGAAATATCCTCAGATGAAATCTGGAAAGAAGCTTTCTGAGAAACTGCTTAGTGTTCTGTTAATTCATCTCACAGAGTTACATCTGTATTTCGTGGATCTCTTTGCTAGCCTTATTCTGTGGAATCTGAGAACAGATATTTCGGATCCCTTTGAAGACTATAGGGCCAAAGGAAATATCCTCCGATAACAAAGAGAAAGAAGCTTTCTGAGAAACTTCTTTGTGTTCTGTGAAATCATCTCACAGAGTTACAGCTTTCCCCTCAAGAAGCCTTTCGCTAAGACAGTTCTTGTGGAATTGGCAAAGTGATATTTGGAAGCCCATAGAGGGCTATGGTGAAAAAGGAAATATCCTCAGATGAAATCTGGAAAGAAGCTTTCTGAGAAACTGCTTAGTGTTCTGTTAATTCATCTCACAGAGTTACATCTGTATTTCGTGGATCTCTTTGCTAGCCTTATTTCTGTGGAATCTGAGAACAGATATTTTCGGATCCCTTTGAAGACTATAGGGCCAAAGGAAATATCCTCCGATAACAAAGAGAAAGAAGCTTTCTGAGAAACTTCTTTGTGTTCTGTGAAATCATCTCACAGAGTTACAGCTTTCCCCTCTCAGAAGCCTTTCGCTAAGACAGTTCTTGTGGAATTGGCAAAGTGATATTTGGAAGCCCATAGAGGGCTATGGTGAAAAAGGAAATATCCTCAGATGAAATCTGGAAAGAAGCTTTCTGAGAAACTGCTTAGTGTTCTGTTAATTCATCTCACAGAGTTACATCTGTATTTCGTGGATCTCTTTGCTAGCCTTATTTCTGTGGAATCTGAGAACAGATATTTCGGATCCCTTTGAAGACTATAGGGCCAAAGGAAATATCCTCCGATAACAAAGAGAAAGAAGCTTTCTGAGAAACTTCTTTGTGTTCTGTGAAATCATCTCACAGAGTTACAGCTTTCCCCTCAAGAAGCCTTTCGCTAAGACAGTTCTTGTGGAATTGGCAAAGTGATATTTGGAAGCCCATAGAGGGCTATGGTGAAAAAGGAAATATCCTCAGATGAAATCTGGAAAGAAGCTTTCTGAGAAACTGCTTAGTGTGTTCTGTTAATTCATCTCACAGAGTTACATCTGTATTTCGTGGATCTCTTTGCTAGCCTTATTTCTGTGGAATCTGAGAACAGATATTTCGGATCCCTTTGAAGACTATAGGGCCAAAGGAAATATCCTCCGATAACAAAGAGAAAAAAGCTTTCTGAGAAACTTCTTTGTGTTCTGTGAAATCATCTCACAGAGTTACACAGAGTTTACAGCTTTCCCCTCAAGAAGCCTTTCGCTAAGACAGTTCTTGTGGAATTGGCAAAGTGATATTTGGAAGCCCATAGAGGGCTATGGTGAAAAAGGAAATATCCTCAGATGAAATCTGGAAAGAAGCTTTCTGAGAAACTGCTTAGTGTTCTGTTAATTCATCTCACAGAGTTACATCTGTATTTCGTGGATCTCTTTGCTAGCCTTATTTCTGTGGAATCTGAGAACAGATATTTCGGATCCCTTTGAAGACTATAGGGCCAAAGGAAATATCCTCCGATAACAAAAGAAAGAAGATTTCTGAGAAACTTCTTTGTGTTCTGTGAAATCATCTCACAGAGTTTACAGCTTTCCCCTCAAGAAGCCTTTCGCTAAGACAGTTCTTGTGGAATTGGCAAAGTGATATTTGGAAGCCCATAGAGGGCTATGGTGAAAAAGGAAATATCCTCAGATGAAATCTGGAAAGAAGCTTTCTGAGAAACTGCTTAGTGTTCTGTTAATTCATCTCAGAGAGTTACATCTGTATTTCGTGGATCTCTTTGCTAGCCTTATTTCTGTGGAATCTGAGAACAGATATTTCGGATCCCTTTGAAGACTATAGGGCCAAAGGAAATATCCTCCGATAACAAAGAGAAAGAAGCTTTCTGAGAAACTTCTTTGTGTTCTGTGAAATCATCTCACAGAGTTACAGCTTTCCCCTCAAGAAGCCTTTCGCTAAGACAGTTCTTGTGGAATTGGCAAAGTGATATTTGGAAGCCCATAGAGGGCTATTGAAAAAAAAGGAAATATCCTCAGATGAAATCTGGAAAGAAGCTTTCTGAGAAACTGCTTAGTGTTCTGTTAATTCATCTCACAGAGTTACATCTGTATTTCGTGGATCTCTTTGCTAGCCTTATTTCTGTGGAATCTGAGAACAGATATTTCGGATCCCTTTGAAGACTATAGGGCCAAAGGAAATATCCTCCGATAACAAAGAGAAAGAAGCTTTCTGAGAAACTTCTTTGTGTTCTGTGAAATCATCTCACAGAGTTACAGCTTTCCCCTCAAGAAGCCTTTCGCTAAGACAGTTCTTGTGGAATTGGCAAAGTGATATTTGGAAGCCCATAGAGGGCTATGGTGAAAAAGGAAATATCCTCAGATGAAATCTGGAAAGAAGCTTTCTGAGAAACTGCTTAGTGTTCTGTTAATTCATCTCACAGAGTTACATCTGTATTTCGTGGATCTCTTTGCTAGCCTTATTTCTGTGGAATCTGAGAACAGATATTTCGGATCCCTTTTGAAGACTATAGGGCCAAAGGAAATATCCTCCGATAACAAAGAGAAAAGAAGCTTTCTGAGAAACTTCTTTGTGTTCTGTGAAATCATCTCACAGAGTTACAGCTTTCCCCTCAAGAAGCCTTTCGCTAAGACAGTTCTTGTGGAATTGGCAAAGTGATATTTGGAAGCCCATAGAGGGCTATGGTGAAAAAGGAAATATCCTCAGATGAAATCTGGAAAGAAGCTTTCTGAGAAACTGCTTAGTGTTCTGTTAATTCATCTCACAGAGTTACATCTGTATTTCGTGGATCTCTTTGCTAGCCTTATTTCTGTGGAATCTGAGAACAGATATTTCGGATCCCTTTGAAGACTATAGGGCCAAAGGAAATATCCTCCGATAACAAAGAGAAAGAAGCTTTCTGAGAAACTTCTTTGTGTTCTGTGAAATCATCTCACAGAGTTACAGCTTTCCCCTCAAGAAGCCTTTCGCTAAGACAGTTCTTGTGGAATTGGCAAAGTGATATTTGGAAGCCCATAGAGGGCTATGGTGAAAAAGGAAATATCCTCAGATGAAATCTGGAAAGAAGCTTTCTGAGAAACTGCTTAGTGTTCTGTTAATTCATCTCACAGAGTTACATCTGTATTTCGTGGATCTCTTTGCTAGCCTTATTTCTGTGGAATCTGAGAACAGATATTTCGGATCCCTTTGAAGACTATAGGGCCAAAGGAAATATCCTCCGATAACAAAGAGAAAGAAGCTTTCTGAGAAACTTCTTTGTGTTCTGTGAAATCATCTCACAGAGTTACAGCTTTCCCCTCAAGAAGCCTTTCGCTAAGACAGTTCTTGTGGAATTGGCAAAGTGATATTTGGAAGCCCATAGAGGGCTATGGTGAAAAAGGAAATATCCTCAGATGAAATCTGGAAAGAAGCTTTCTGAGAAACTGCTTAGTGTTCTGTTAATTCATCTCACAGAGTTACATCTGTATTTCGTGGATCTCTTTGCTAGCCTTTTTCTGTGGAATCTGAGAACAGATATTTCGGATCCCTTTGAAGACTATAGGGCCAAAGGAAATATCCTCCGATAACAAAGAGAAAGAAGCTTTCTGAGAAACTTCTTTGTGTTCTGTGAAATCATCTCACAGAGTTACAGCTTTCCCCTCAAGAAGCCTTTCGCTAAGACAGTTCTTCTTGTGGAATTGGCAAAGTGATATTTGGAAGCCCATAGAGGGCTATGTGAAAAAGGAAATATCCTCAGATGAAATCTGAAAGAAGCTTTCTGAGAAACTTCTTTGTGTTCTGTGAAATCATCTCACAGAGTTACATCTGTTATTTCCCTTCTGTTTCTTTGCTAGCCTTAGTTTCTTGTGGAATCTGAGAAGATATTTTTCGGATCCCTTTGAAGACTATAGGGCCAAAGGAAATATCCTCCGATATAAAATCTGAAAAAGAAGCTTTCTGAGAAACTTCTTTGTGTTCTGTGAAATCATCTCACAGAGTTACAGCTTTCCCCTTAAGAAGCCTTTCGCTAAGACAGTTCTTGTGGAATTGGCAAAGTGATATTTGGAAGCCCATAGAGGGCTATGGTGAAAAAGGAAATATCCTCAGATGAAATCTGGAAAGAAGCTTTCTGAGAAACTGCTTAGTGTTCTGTGAAATCATCTCACAGAGTTACATCTGTTTTCCCCTCGTGAATCTCTTTGCTAGCCTTATTTCTGTGGAATCTGAGAAAGATATTTTGGATCCCTTTGAAGACTATAGGGAAAAAGGAAATATCCTCCGATAACAAAGAGAAAGAAGCTTTCTGAGAAACTTCTTTGTGTTCTGTGAAATCATCTCACAGAGTTACATCTTTTTCCCCTCAAGAAGCCTTTCGCTAAGACTTAGTTCTTGTGGAATCTGAGAAAGTGATATTTTGGAAGCCCATTTGAGGACTATAGGGAAAAAGGAAATATCCTCAGATGAAATCTGAAAGAAGCTTTCTGAGAAAACTGCTTAGTGTTCTGTGAAATCATCTCACAGAGTTACATCTTTTCCCTCAAGATCTCTTTTGCTAGCCTTATTTCTGTGGAATCTGAGAACAGATATTTCGGATCCCCTTGAAGACTATAGGGCCAAAGGAAATATCCTCCGATAACAAAGAGAAAGAAGCTTTCTGAGAAACTTCTTTGTGTTCTGTGAAATCATCTCACAGAGTTACAGCTTTCCCCTCAAGAAGCCTTTCGCTAAGACAGTTCTTGTGGAATTGGCAAAGTGATATTTGGAAGCCCATAGAGGGCTATGGTGAAAAAGGAAATATCCTCAGATGAAATCTGGAAAGAAGCTTTCTGAGAAACTGCTTAGTGTTCTGTGAATTCATCTCACAGAGTTACATCTGTATTTCGTGGATCTCTTTGCTAGCCTTATTTCTGTGGAATCTGAGAACAGATATTTTTCGGATCCCTTTGAAGACTATAGGGCCAAAGGAAATATCCTCCGATAACAAAGAGAAAGAAGCTTTCTGAGAAACTTCTTTGTTTGTTCTGTGAAATCATCATCTCACAGAGTTACAGCTTTCTCCTCAAGAAGCCTTTCGCTAAGACAGTTCTTGTGGAATTGGCAAAGTGATATTTGGAAGCCCATAGAGGGCTATGGTGAAAAAGGAAATATCCTCATATGAAATCTGGAAAGAAGCTTTCTGAGAAACTGCTTAGTGTTCTGTTAATTCATCTCACAGAGTTACATCTGTATTTCGTGGATCTCTTTGCTAGCCTTATTTCTGTGGAATCTGAAAACAGATATTTCGATCCCTTTGAAGACTATAGGGCAAAGGAAATATCCTCCGATAAAAAAGAGAAAGAAGCTTTCTGAGAAACTTCTTTGTGTTCTGTGAAATCATCTCACAGAGTTACAGCTTTCCCCTCAAGAAGCCTTTCTTCGCTAAGACAGTTTTCTGTGGAATTGGCAAAGTGATATTTGGAAGCCCATAGAGGGCTATGGAAAAGGAAATATCCTCAGATGAAATCTGAAAAAGAAGCTTTCTGAGAAACTGCTTAGTGTTCTGTTAAATCATCTCACAGAGTTACATCTGTATTTCCTGGATCTCTTTGCTAGCCTTATTTCTGTGGAATCTGAGAACAGATATTTCGGATCCCTTTGAAGACTATAGGGCCAAAGGAAATATCCTCCGATAACAAAGAGAAAGAAGCTTTCTGAGAAACTTCTTTGTGTTCTGTGAAATCATCTCACAGAGTTACAGCTTTTTCGTCAAGAAGCCTTTCGCTAAGACAGTTCTTGTGGAATTGGCAAAGTGATATTTGGAAGCCCATAGAGGGCTATGGTGAAAAAGGAAATATCCTCAGATGAAATCTGGAAAGAAGCTTTCTGAGAAACTGCTTAGTGTTCTGTTAATTCATCTCACAGAGTTACATCTGTATTTTCGTGGATCTCTTCGCTAGCCTTATTTCTGTGGAATCTGAGAACAGATATTTCGGATCCCTTTGAAGACTATATAGGCCAAAGGAAATATCCTCCGATGAAACAAAGAGAAAGAAGCTTTCTGAGAAACTTCTTTGTGTTCTGTGAAATCATCTCACAGAGTTACAGCTTTCCCCCCTCAAGAAGCCTTTCGCTAAGACAGTTCTTGTGGAATTGGCAAAGTGATATTTGGAAGCCCATAGAGGGCTATGGTGAAAAAGGAAATATCCTCAGATGAAATCTGGAAAGAAGCTTTCTGAGAAACTGCTTAGTGTTCTGTTAATTCATCTCACAGAGTTACATCTGTATTTCGTGTGATCTCTTTGCTAGCCTTATTTCTGTGGAATCTGAGAACAGATATTTCGGATCCCTTTGAAGACTATAGGGCCAAAGGAAATATCCTCCGATAACAAAGAGAAAGAAGCTTTCTGAGAAACTTCTTTGTGTTCTGTGAAATCATCTCACAGAGTTACAGCTTTCCCCTCAAGAAGCCTTTCGCTAAGACAGTTCTTGTGGAATTGGCAAAGTGATATTTGGAAGCCCATAGAGGGCTATGGTGAAAAAGGAAATATCCTCAGATGAAATCTGGAAAGAAAGAAGCTTTCTGAGAAACTGCTTAGTGTTCTGTTAATTCATCTCACAGAGTTACATCTGTATTTCGTGGATCTCTTTGCTAGCCTTATTTCTGTGGAATCTGAATCTGAGAACAGATATTTCGGATCCCTTTGAAGACTATAGGGCCAAAGGAAATATCCTCCGATAACAAAGAGAAAGAAGCTTTCTGAGAAACTTCTTTGTGTTCTGTGAAATCATCTCACAGAGTTACAGCTTTCCCCTCAAGAAGCCTTTCGCTAAGACAGTTCTTGTGGAATTGGCAAAGTGATATTTGGAAGCCCATAGAGGGCTATGGTGAAAAAGGAAATATCCTCAGATGAAATCTGGAAAGAAGCTTTCTGAGAAACTGCTTAGTGTTCTGTTAATTCATCTCACAGAGTTACATCTGTATTTCGTGGATCTCTTTGCTAGCCTTATTTCTGTGGAATCTGAGAACAGATATTTCGGATCCCTTTGAAGACTATAGGGCCAAAGGAAATATCCTCCGATAACAAAGAGAAAGAAGTTTTCTGAGAAACTTCTTTGTGTTCTGTGAAATCATCTCACAGAGTTACAGCTTTCCCCTCAAGAAGCCTTTCGCTAAGACAGTTCTTGTGGAATTGGCAAAGTGATATTTGGAAGCCCATAGAGGGCTATGGTGAAAAAGGAAATATCCTCAGATGAAATCTGGAAAGAAGCTTTCTGAGAAACTGCTTAGTGTTCTGTTAATTCATCTCACAGAGTTACATCTGTATTTCGTGGATCTCTTTGCTAGCCTTATTTCTGTGGAATCTGAGAACAGATATTTCGGATCCCTTTGAAGACTATAGGGCCCAAAGGAAATATCCTCCGATAACAAAGAGAAAGAAGCTTTCTGAGAAACTTCTTTGTGTTCTGTGAAATCATCTCACAGAGTTACAGCTTTCCCCTCAAGAAGCCTTTCGCTAAGACAGTTCTTGTGGAATTGGCAAAGTGATATTTGGAAGCCCATAGAGGGCTATGTGAAAAAGGAAATATCCTCAGATGAAATCTGGAAAGAAAGCTTTCTGAGAAACTGCTTAGTGTTCTGTTAATTCATCTCACAGAGTTACATCTGTATTTCGTGGATCTCTTTGCTAGCCTTATTTCTGTGGAATCTGAGAACAGATATTTCGGATCCCTTTGAAGACTATAGGGCCAAAGGAAATATCCTCCGATAACAAAGAGAAAGAAGCTTTCTGAGAAACTTCTTTGTGTTCTGTGAAATCATCTCACAGAGTTACAGCTTTCCCCTCAAGAAGCCTTTCGCTAAGACAGTTCTTGTGGAATTGGCAAAGTGAAAGTGATATTTGGAAGCCCATAGAGGGCTATGGTGAAAAAGGAAATATCCTCAGATGAAATCTGGAAAGAAGCTTTCTGAGAAACTGCTTAGTGTTCTGTTAATTCATCTCACAGAGTTACATCTGTATTTCGTGGATCTCTTTGCTAGCCTTATTTCTGTGGAATCTGAGAACAGATATTTCGGATCCCTTTGAAGACTATAGGGCCAAAGGAAATATCCTCCGATAACAAAGAGAAAGAAGCTTTCTGAGAAACTTCTTTGTGTTCTGTGAAATCATCTCACAGAGTTACAGCTTTCCCCTCAAGAAGCCTTTCGCTAAGACAGTTCTTGTGGAATTGGCAAAGTGATATTTGGAAGCCCATAGAGGGCTATGGTGAAAAAGGAAATATCCTCAGATGAAATCTGGAAAGAAGCTTTCTGAGAAACTGCTTAGTGTTCTGTTAATTCATCTCACAGAGTTACATCTGTATTTCGTGGATCTCTTTGCTAGCCTTATTTCTGTGGAATCTGAGAACAGATATTTCGGATCCCTTTGAAGACTATAGGGCCAAAGGAAATATCCTCCGATAACAAAGAGAAAGAAGCTTTCTGAGAAACTTCTTTGTGTTCTGTGAAATCATCTCACAGAGTTACAGCTTTCCCCTCAAGAAGCCTTTCGCTAAGAAGACAGTTCTTGTGGAATTGGCAAAGTGATATTTGGAAGCCCATAGAGGGCTATGGTGAAAAAGGAAATATCCTCAGATGAAATCTGGAAAGAAGCTTTCTGAGAAACTGCTTAGTGTTCTGTTAATTCATCTCACAGAGTTACATCTGTATTTCGTGGATCTCTTTGCTAGCCTTATTTCTGTGGAATCTGAGAACAGATATTTCGGATCCCTTTGAAGACTATAGGGCCAAAGGAAATATCCTCCGATAACAAAGAGAAAGAAGCTTTCTGAGAAACTTCTTTGTGTTCTGTGAAATCATCTCACAGAGTTACAGCTTTCCCCTCAAGAAGCCTTTCGCTAAGACAGTTCTTGTGGAATTGGCAAAGTGATATTTGGAAGCCCAGAGGGGCTATGGTGAAAAAGGAAATATCCTCAGATGAAATCTGGAAAGAAGCTTTCTGAGAAACTGCTTAGTGTTCTGTTAATTCATCTCACAGAGTTACATCTGTATTTCGTGGATCTCTTTGCTAGCCTTATTTCTGTGGAATCTGAGAACAGATATTTTCGGATCCCTTTGAAGACTATAGGGCCAAAGGAAATATCCTCCGATAACAAAGAGAAAGAAGCTTTCTGAGAAACTTCTTTGTGTTCTGTGAAATCATCTCACAGAGTTACAGCTTTCCCCTCAAGAAGCCTTTCGCTAAGACAGTTCTTGTGGAATTGGCAAAGTGATATTTGGAAGCCCATAGAGGGCTATGGTGAAAAAGGAAATATCCTCAGATGAAATCTGGAAAGAAGCTTTCTGAGAAACTGCTTAGTGTTCTGTTAATTCATCTCACAGAGTTACATCTGTATTTCGTGGATCTCTTTGCTAGCCTTATTTCTGTGGAATCTGAGAACAGATATTTCGGATCCCTTTGAAGACTATAGGGCCAAAGGAAATATCCTCCTATAACAAAGAGAAAGAAGCTTTCTGAGAAACTTCTTTGTGTTCTGTGAAAATCATCTCACAGAGTTACAGCTTTCCCCTCAAGAAGCCTTTCGCTAAGACAGTTCTTGTGGAATTGGCAAAGTGATATTTGGAAGCCCATAGAGGGCTATGGTGAAAAAGGAAATATCCTCAGATGAAATCTGGAAAGAAGCTTTCTGAGAAACTGCTTAGTGTTCTGTTAATTCATCTCACAGAGTTACATCTGTATTTCGTGGATCTCTTTGCTAGCCTTATTTCTGTGGAATCTGAGAACAGATATTTCGGATCCCTTTGAAGACTATAGGGCCAAAGGAAATATCCTCCGATAACAAAGAGAAAGAAGCTTTCTGAGAAACTTCTTTGTGTTCTGTGAAATCATCTCACAGAGTTACAGCTTTCCCCTCAAGAAGCCTTTCGCTAAGACAGTTCTTGTGGAATTGGCAAAGTGATATTTGGAAGCCCATAGAGGGCTATGGTGAAAAAGGAAATATCCTCAGATGAAATCTGGAAAGAAGCTTTCTGAGAAACTGCTTAGTGTTCTGTTAATTCATCTCACAGAGTTACATCTGTATTTCGTGGATCTCTTTGCTAGCCTTATTTCTGTGGAATCTGAGAACAGATATTTCGGATCCCTTTGAAGACTATAGGGCCAAAGGAAATATCCTCCGATAACAAAGAGAAAGAAGCTTTCTGAGAAACTTCTTTGTGTTCTGTGAAATCATCTCACAGAGTTACAGCTTTCCCCTCAAGAAGCCTTTCGCTAAGACAGTTCTTGTGGAATTGGCAAAGTGATATTTGGAAGCCCATAGAGGGCTATGGTGAAAAAGGAAATATCCTCAGATGAAATCTGGAAAGAAGCTTTCTGAGAAACTGCTTAGTGTTCTGTTAATTCATCTCACAGAGTTACATCTGTATTTCGTGGATCTCTTTGCTAGCCTTATTTCTGTGGAATCTGAGAACAGATATTTCGGATCCCTTTGAAGACTATAGGGCCAAAGGAAATATCCTCCGATAACAAAGGAAAGAAGCTTTCTGAGAAACTTCTTTGTGTTCTGTGAAATCATCTCACAGAGTTACAGCTTTCCCCTCAAGAAGCCTTTCGCTAAGACAGTTCTTGTGGAATTGGCAAAGTGATATTTGGAAGCCCATAGAGGGCTATGGTGAAAAAGGAAATATCCTCAGATGAAATCTGGAAAGAAGCTTTCTGAGAAACTGCTTAGTGTTCTGTTAATTCATCTCACAGAGTTACATCTGTATTTCGTGGATCTCTTTGCTAGCCTTATTTCTGTGGAATCTGAGAACAGATATTTCGGATCCCTTTGAAGACTATAGGGCCAAAGGAAATATCCTCCGATAACAAAGAGAAAGAAGCTTTCTGAGAAACTTCTTTGTGTTCTGTGAAATCATCTCACAGAGTTACAGCTTTCCCCTCAAGAAGCCTTTCGCTAAGACAGTTCTTGTGGAATTGGCAAAGTGATATTTGGAAGCCCATAGAGGGCTATGGTGAAAAGGAAATATCCTCAGATGAAATCTGGAAAGAAGCTTTCTGAGAAACTGCTTAGTGTTCTGTTAATTCATCTCACAGAGTTACATCTGTATTTCGTGGATCTCTTTGCTAGCCTTATTTCTGTGGAATCTGAGAACAGATATTTCGGATCCCTTTGAAGACTATAGGGCCAAAGGAAATATCCTCCGATAACAAAGAGAAAGAAGCTTTCTGAGAAACTTCTTTGTGTTCTGTGAAATCATCTCACAGAGTTACAGCTTTCCCCTCAAGAAGCCTTTCGCTAAGACAGTTCTTGTGGAATTGGCAAAGTGATATTTGGAAGCCCATAGAGGGCTATGGTGAAAAAGGAAATATCCTCAGATGAAATCTGGAAAGAAGCTTTCTGAGAAACTGCTTAGTGTTCTGTTAATTCATCTCACAGAGTTACATCTGTATTTCGTGGATCTCTTTGCTAGCCTTATTTCTGTGGAATCTGAGAACAGATATTTCGGATCCCTTTGAAGACTATAGGGCCAAAGGAAATATCCTCCGATAACAAAGAGAAAGAAGCTTTCTGAGAAACTTCTTTGTGTTCTGTGAAATCATCTCACAGAGTTACAGCTTTCCCCTCAAGAAGCCTTTCGCTAAGACAGTTCTTGTGGAATTGGCAAAGTGATATTTGGAAGCCCATAGAGGGCTATGGTGAAAAAGGAAATATCCTCAGATGAAATCTGGAAAGAAGCTTTCTGAGAAACTGCTTAGTGTTCTGTTAATTCATCTCACAGAGTTACATCTGTATTTCGTGGATCTCTTTGCTAGCCTTATTTCTGTGGAATCTGAGAACAGATATTTCGGATCCCTTTGAAGACTATAGGGCCAAAGGAAATATCCTCCGATAACAAAGAGAAAGAAGCTTTCTGAGAAACTTCT
Organism: Macaca thibetana thibetana; assembly: GCF_024542745.1. Taxonomy (NCBI): domain Eukaryota; kingdom Metazoa; phylum Chordata; class Mammalia; order Primates; family Cercopithecidae; genus Macaca; species Macaca thibetana. The sequence continues at coordinate 105,434 of NW_026088917.1, read as the reverse complement.
TTGTGTTCTGTGAAATCATCTCACAGAGTTACAGCTTTCCCCTCAAGAAGCCTTTCGCTAAGACAGTTCTTGTGGAATTGGCAAAGTGATATTTGGAAGCCCATAGAGGGCTATGGTGAAAAAGGAAATATCCTCAGATGAAATCTGGAAAGAAGCTTTCTGAGAAACTGCTTAGTGTTCTGTTAATTCATCTCACAGAGTTACATCTGTATTTCGTGGATCTCTTTGCTAGCCTTATTTCTGTGGAATCTGAGAACAGATATTTCGGATCCCTTTGAAGACTATAGGGCCAAAGGAAATATCCTCCGATAACAAAGAGAAAGAAGCTTTCTGAGAAACTTCTTTGTGTTCTGTGAAATCATCTCACAGAGTTACAGCTTTCCCCTCAAGAAGCCTTTCGCTAAGACAGTTCTTGTGGAATTGGCAAAGTGATATTTGGAAGCCCATAGAGGGCTATGGTGAAAAAGGAAATATCCTCAGATGAAATCTGGAAAGAAGCTTTCTGAGAAACTGCTTAGTGTTCTGTTAATTCATCTCACAGAGTTACATCTGTATTTCGTGGATCTCTTTGCTAGCCTTATTTCTGTGGAATCTGAGAACAGATATTTCGGATCCCTTTGAAGACTATAGGGCCAAAGGAAATATCCTCCGATAACAAAGAGAAAGAAGCTTTCTGAGAAACTTCTTTGTGTTCTGTGAAATCATCTCACAGAGTTACAGCTTTCCCCTCAAGAAGCCTTTCGCTAAGACAGTTCTTGTGGAATTGGCAAAGTGATATTTGGAAGCCCATAGAGGGCTATGGTGAAAAAGGAAATATCCTCAGATGAAATCTGGAAAGAAGCTTTCTGAGAAACTGCTTAGTGTTCTGTTAATTCATCTCACAGAGTTACATCTGTATTTCGTGGATCTCTTTGCTAGCCTTATTTCTGTGGAATCTGAGAACAGATATTTCGGATCCCTTTGAAGACTATAGGGCCAAAGGAAATATCCTCCGATAACAAAGAGAAAGAAGCTTTCTGAGAAACTTCTTTGTGTTCTGTGAAATCATCTCACAGAGTTACAGCTTTCCCCTCAAGAAGCCTTTCGCTAAGACAGTTCTTGTGGAATTGGCAAAGTGATATTTGGAAGCCCATAGAGGGCTATGGTGAAAAAGGAAATATCCTCAGAGATGAAATCTGGAAAGAAGCTTTCTGAGAAACTGCTTAGTGTTCTGTTAATTCATCTCACAGAGTTACATCTGTATTTCGTGGATCTCTTTGCTAGCCTTATTTCTGTGGAATCTGAGAACAGATATTTCGGATCCCTTTGAAGACTATAGGGCCAAAGGAAATATCCTCCGATAACAAAGAGAAAGAAGCTTTCTGAGAAACTTCTTTGTGTTCTGTGAAATCATCTCACAGAGTTACAGCTTTCCCCTCAAGAAGCCTTTCGCTAAGACAGTTCTTGTGGAATTGGCAAAGTGATATTTGGAAGCCCATAGAGGGCTATGGTGAAAAAGGAAATATCCTCAGATGAAATCTGGAAAGAAGCTTTCTGAGAAACTGCTTAGTGTTCTGTTAATTCATCTCACAGAGTTACATCTGTATTTCGTGGATCTCTTTGCTAGCCTTATTTCTGTGGAATCTGAGAACAGATATTTCGGATCCCTTTGAAGACTATAGGGCCAAAGGAAATATCCTCCGATAACAAAGAGAAAGAAGCTTTCTGAGAAACTTCTTTGTGTTCTGTGAAATCATCTCACAGAGTTACAGCTTTCCCCTCAAGAAGCCTTTCGCTAAGACAGTTCTTGTGGAATTGGCAAAGTGATATTTGGAAGCCCATAGAGGGCTATGGTGAAAAAGGAAATATCCTCAGATGAAATCTGGAAAGAAGCTTTCTGAGAAACTGCTTAGTGTTCTGTTAATTCATCTCACAGAGTTACATCTGTATTTCGTGGATCTCTTTGCTAGCCTTATTTCTGTGGAATCTGAGAACAGATATTTTTCGGATCCCTTTGAAGACTATAGGGCCAAAGGAAATATCCTCCGATAACAAAGAGAAAGAAGCTTTCTGAGAAACTTCTTTTTGTTCTGTGAAATCATCTCACAGAGTTACAGCTTTCCCCTCAAGAAGCCTTTCGCTAAGACAGTTCTTGTGGAATTGGCAAAGTGATATTTGGAAGCCCATAGAGGGCTATGGTGAAAAAGGAAATATCCTCAGATGAAATCTGGAAAGAAGCTTTCTGAGAAACTGCTTAGTGTTCTGTTAATTCATCTCACAGAGTTACATCTGTATTTCGTGGATCTCTTTGCTAGCCTTATTTCTGTGGAATCTGAGAACAGATATTTCGGATCCCTTTGAAGACTATAGGGCCAAAGGAAATATCCTCCGATAACAAAGAGAAAGAAGCTTTCTGAGAAACTTCTTTGTGTTCTGTGAAATCATCTCACAGAGTTACAGCTTTCCCCTCAAGAAGCCTTTCGCTAAGACAGTTCTTGTGGAATTGGCAAAGTGATATTTGGAAGCCCATAGAGGGCTATGGTGAAAAAGGAAATATCCTCAGATGAAATCTGGAAAGAAGCTTTCTGAGAAACTGCTTAGTGTTCTGTTAATTCATCTCACAGAGTTACATCTGTATTTCGTGGATCTCTTTGCTAGCCTTATTTCTGTGGAATCTGAGAACAGATATTTCGGATCCCTTTGAAGACTATAGGGCCAAAGGAAATATCCTCCGATAACAAAGAGAAAGAAGCTTTCTGAGAAACTTCTTTGTGTTCTGTGAAATCATCTCACAGAGTTACAGCTTTCCCCTCAAGAAGCCTTTCGCTAAGACAGTTCTTGTGGAATTGGCAAAGTGATATTTGGAAGCCCATAGAGGGCTATGGTGAAAAAGGAAATATCCTCAGATGAAATCTGGAAAGAAGCTTTCTGAGAAACTGCTTAGTGTTCTGTTAATTCATCTCACAGAGTTACATCTGTATTTCGTGGATCTCTTTGCTAGCCTTATTTCTGTGGAATCTGAGAACAGATATTTCGGATCCCTTTGAAGACTATAGGGCCAAAGGAAATATCCTCCGATAACAAAGAGAAAGAAGCTTTCTGAGAAACTTCTTTGTGTTCTGTGAAATCATCTCACAGAGTTACAGCTTTCCCCTCAAGAAGCCTTTCGCTAAGACAGTTCTTGTGGAATTGGCAAAGTGATATTTGGAAGCCCATAGAGGGCTATGGTGAAAAAGGAAATATCCTCAGATGAAATCTGGAAAGAAGCTTTCTGAGAAACTGCTTAGTGTTCTGTTAATTCATCTCACAGAGTTACATCTGTATTTCGTGGATCTCTTTGCTAGCCTTATTTCTGTGGAATCTGAGAACAGATATTTCGGATCCCTTTGAAGACTATAGGGCCAAAGGAAATATCCTCCGATAACAAAGAGAAAGAAGCTTTCTGAGAAACTTCTTTGTGTTCTGTGAAATCATCTCACAGAGTTACAGCTTTCCCCTCAAGAAGCCTTTCGCTAAGACAGTTCTTGTGGAATTGGCAAAGTGATATTTGGAAGCCCATAGAGGGCTATGGTGAAAAAGGAAATATCCTCAGATGAAATCTGGAAAGAAGCTTTCTGAGAAACTGCTTAGTGTTCTGTTAATTCATCTCACAGAGTTACATCTGTATTTCGTGGATCTCTTTGCTAGCCTTATTTCTGTGGAATCTGAGAACAGATATTTCGGATCCCTTTGAAGACTATAGGGCCAAAGGAAATATCCTCCGATAACAAAGAGAAAGAAGCTTTCTGAGAAACTTCTTTGTGTTCTGTGAAATCATCTCACAGAGTTACAGCTTTCCCCTCAAGAAGCCTTTCGCTAAGACAGTTCTTGTGGAATTGGCAAAGTGATATTTGGAAGCCCATAGAGGGCTATGGTGAAAAAGGAAATATCCTCAGATGAAATCTGGAAAGAAGCTTTCTGAGAAACTGCTTAGTGTTCTGTTAATTCATCTCACAGAGTTACATCTGTATTTCGTGGATCTCTTTGCTAGCCTTATTTCTGTGGAATCTGAGAACAGATATTTCGGATCCCTTTGAAGACTATAGGGCCAAAGGAAATATCCTCCGATAACAAAGAGAAAGAAGCTTTCTGAGAAACTTCTTTGTGTTCTGTGAAATCATCTCACAGAGTTACAGCTTTCCCCTCAAGAAGCCTTTCGCTAAGACAGTTCTTGTGGAATTGGCAAAGTGATATTTGGAAGCCCATAGAGGGCTATGGTGAAAAAGGAAATATCCTCAGATGAAATCTGAAAGAAGCTTTCTGAGAAACTGCTTAGTGTTCTGTTAATTCATCTCACAGAGTTACATCTGTATTTCGTGGATCTCTTTGCTAGCCTTATTTCTGTGGAATCTGAGAACAGATATTTCGGATCCCTTTGAAGACTATAGGGCCAAAGGAAATATCCTCCGATAACAAAGAGAAAGAAGCTTTCTGAGAAACTTCTTTGTGTTCTGTGAAATCATCTCACAGAGTTACAGCTTTCCCCTCAAGAAGCCTTTCGCTAAGACAGTTCTTGTGGAATTGGCAAAGTGATATTTGGAAGCCCATAGAGGGCTATGGTGAAAAAGGAAATATCCTCAGATGAAATCTGGAAAGAAGCTTTCTGAGAAACTGCTTAGTGTTCTGTTAATTCATCTCACAGAGTTACATCTGTATTTCGTGGATCTCTTTGCTAGCCTTATTTCTGTGGAATCTGAGAACAGATATTTCGGATCCCTTTGAAGACTATAGGGCCAAAGGAAATATCCTCCGATAACAAAGAGAAAGAAGCTTTCTGAGAAACTTCTTTGTGTTCTGTGAAATCATCTCACAGAGTTACAGCTTTCCCCTCAAGAAGCCTTTCGCTAAGACAGTTCTTGTGGAATTGGCAAAGTGATATTTGGAAGCCCATAGAGGGCTATGGTGAAAAAGGAAATATCCTCAGATGAAATCTGGAAAGAAGCTTTCTGAGAAACTGCTTAGTGTTCTGTTAATTCATCTCACAGAGTTACATCTGTATTTCGTGGATCTCTTTGCTAGCCTTATTTCTGTGAATCTGAGAACAGATATTTCGGATCCCTTTGAAGACTATAGGGCCAAAGGAAATATCCTCCGATAACAAAGAGAAAGAAGCTTTCTGAGAAACTTCTTTGTGTTCTGTGAAATCATCTCACAGAGTTACAGCTTTCCCCTCAAGAAGCCTTTCGCTAAGACAGTTCTTGTGGAATTGGCAAAGTGATATTTGGAAGCCCATAGAGGGCTATGGTGAAAAAGGAAATATCCTCAGATGAAATCTGGAAAGAAGCTTTCTGAGAAACTGCTTAGTGTTCTGTTAATTCATCTCACAGAGTTACATCTGTATTTCGTGGATCTCTTTGCTAGCCTTATTTCTGTGGAATCTGAGAACAGATATTTCGGATCCCTTTGAAGACTATAGGGCCAAAGGAAATATCCTCCGATAACAAAGAGAAAGAAGCTTTCTGAGAAACTTCTTTGTGTTCTGTGAAATCATCTCACAGAGTTACAGCTTTCCCCTCAAGAAGCCTTTCGCTAAGACAGTTCTTGTGGAATTGGCAAAGTGATATTTGGAAGCCCATAGAGGGCTATGGTGAAAAAGGAAATATCCTCAGATGAAATCTGGAAAGAAGCTTTCTGAGAAACTGCTTAGTGTTCTGTTAATTCATCTCACAGAGTTACATCTGTATTTCGTGGATCTCTTTGCTAGCCTTATTTCTGTGGAATCTGAGAACAGATATTTTCGGATCCCTTTGAAGACTATAGGGCCAAAGGAAATATCCTCCGATAACAAAGAGAAAGAAGCTTTCTGAGAAACTTCTTTGTGTTCTGTGAAATCATCTCACAGAGTTACAGCTTTCCCCTCAAGAAGCCTTTCGCTAAGACAGTTCTTGTGGAATTGGCAAAGTGATATTTGGAAGCCCATAGAGGGCTATGGTGAAAAAGGAAATATCCTCAGATGAAATCTGGAAAGAAGCTTTCTGAGAAACTGCTTAGTGTTCTGTTAATTCATCTCACAGAGTTACATCTGTATTTCGTGGATCTCTTTGCTAGCCTTATTTCTGTGGAATCTGAGAACAGATATTTTCGGATCCCTTTGAAGACTATAGGGCCAAAGGAAATATCCTCCGATAACAAAGAGAAAGAAGCTTTCTGAGAAACTTCTTTGTGTTCTGTGAAATCATCTCACAGAGTTACAGCTTTCCCCTCAAGAAGCCTTTCGCTAAGACAGTTCTTGTGGAATTGGCAAAGTGATATTTGGAAGCCCATAGAGGGCTATGGTGAAAAAGGAAATATCCTCAGATGAAATCTGGAAAGAAGCTTTCTGAGAAACTGCTTAGTGTTCTGTTAATTCATCTCACAGAGTTACATCTGTATTTCGTGGATCTCTTTGCTAGCCTTATTTCTGTGGAATCTGAGAACAGATATTTCGGATCCCTTTGAAGACTATAGGGCCAAAGGAAATATCCTCCGATAACAAAGAGAAAGAAGCTTTCTGAGAAACTTCTTTGTGTTCTGTGAAATCATCTCACAGAGTTACAGCTTTCCCCTCAAGAAGCCTTTCGCTAAGACAGTTCTTGTGGAATTGGCAAAGTGATATTTGGAAGCCCATAGAGGGCTATGGTGAAAAAGGAAATATCCTCAGATGAAATCTGGAAAGAAGCTTTCTGAGAAACTGCTTAGTGTTCTGTTAATTCATCTCACAGAGTTACATCTGTATTTCGTGGATCTCTTTGCTAGCCTTATTTCTGTGGAATCTGAGAACAGATATTTCGGATCCCTTTGAAGACTATAGGGCCAAAGGAAATATCCTCCGATAACAAAGAGAAAGAAGCTTTCTGAGAAACTTCTTTGTGTTCTGTGAAATCATCTCACAGAGTTACAGCTTTCCCCTCAAGAAGCCTTTCGCTAAGACAGTTCTTGTGGAATTGGCAAAGTGATATTTGGAAGCCCATAGAGGGCTATGGTGAAAAAGGAAATATCCTCAGATGAAATCTGGAAAGAAGCTTTCTGAGAAACTGCTTAGTGTTCTGTTAATTCATCTCACAGAGTTACATCTGTATTTCGTGGATCTCTTTGCTAGCCTTATTTCTGTGGAATCTGAGAACAGATATTTCGGATCCCTTTGAAGACTATAGGGCCAAAGGAAATATCCTCCGATAACAAAGAGAAAGAAGCTTTCTGAGAAACTTCTTTGTGTTCTGTGAAATCATCTCACAGAGTTACAGCTTTCCCCTCAAGAAGCCTTTCGCTAAGACAGTTCTTGTGGAATTGGCAAAGTGATATTTGGAAGCCCATAGAGGGCTATGGTGAAAAAGGAAATATCCTCAGATGAAATCTGGAAAGAAGCTTTCTGAGAAACTGCTTAGTGTTCTGTTAATTCATCTCACAGAGTTACATCTGTATTTCGTGGATCTCTTTGCTAGCCTTATTTCTGTGGAATCTGAGAACAGATATTTCGGATCCCTTTGAAGACTATAGGGCCAAAGGAAATATCCTCCGATAACAAAGAGAAAGAAGCTTTCTGAGAAACTTCTTTGTGTTCTGTGAAATCATCTCACAGAGTTACAGCTTTCCCCTCAAGAAGCCTTTCGCTAAGACAGTTCTTGTGGAATTGGCAAAGTGATATTTGGAAGCCCATAGAGGGCTATGGTGAAAAAGGAAATATCCTCAGATGAAATCTGGAAAGAAGCTTTCTGAGAAACTGCTTAGTGTTCTGTTAATTCATCTCACAGAGTTACATCTGTATTTCGTGGATCTCTTTGCTAGCCTTATTTCTGTGGAATCTGAGAACAGATATTTCGGATCCCTTTGAAGACTATAGGGCCAAAGGAAATATCCTCCGATAACAAAGAGAAAGAAGCTTTCTGAGAAACTTCTTTGTGTTCTGTGAAATCATCTCACAGAGTTACAGCTTTCCCCTCAAGAAGCCTTTCGCTAAGACAGTTCTTGTGGAATTGGCAAAGTGATATTTGGAAGCCCATAGAGGGCTATGGTGAAAAAGGAAATATCCTCAGATGAAATCTGGAAAGAAGCTTTCTGAGAAACTGCTTAGTGTTCTGTTAATTCATCTCACAGAGTTACATCTGTATTTCGTGGATCTCTTTGCTAGCCTTATTTCTGTGGAATCTGAGAACAGATATTTCGGATCCCTTTGAAGACTATAGGGCCAAAGGAAATATCCTCCGATAACAAAGAGAAAGAAGCTTTCTGAGAAACTTCTTTGTGTTCTGTGAAATCATCTCACAGAGTTACAGCTTTCCCCTCAAGAAGCCTTTCGCTAAGACAGTTCTTGTGGAATTGGCAAAGTGATATTTGGAAGCCCATAGAGGGCTATGGTGAAAAAGGAAATATCCTCAGATGAAATCTGGAAAGAAGCTTTCTGAGAAACTGCTTAGTGTTCTGTTAATTCATCTCACAGAGTTACATCTGTATTTCGTGGATCTCTTTGCTAGCCTTATTTCTGTGGAATCTGAGAACAGATATTTCGGATCCCTTTGAAGACTATAGGGCCAAAGGAAATATCCTCCGATAACAAAGAGAAAGAAGCTTTCTGAGAAACTTCTTTGTGTTCTGTGAAATCATCTCACAGAGTTACAGCTTTCCCCTCAAGAAGCCTTTCGCTAAGACAGTTCTTGTGGAATTGGCAAAGTGATATTTGGAAGCCCATAGAGGGCTATGGTGAAAAAGGAAATATCCTCAGATGAAATCTGGAAAGAAGCTTTCTGAGAAACTGCTTAGTGTTCTGTTAATTCATCTCACAGAGTTACATCTGTATTTCGTGGATCTCTTTGCTAGCCTTATTTCTGTGGAATCTGAGAACAGATATTTCGGATCCCTTTGAAGACTATAGGGCCAAAGGAAATATCCTCCGATAACAAAGAGAAAGAAGCTTTCTGAGAAACTTCTTTGTGTTCTGTGAAATCATCTCACAGAGTTACAGCTTTCCCCTCAAGAAGCCTTTCGCTAAGACAGTTCTTGTGGAATTGGCAAAGATATTTGGAAGCCCATAGAGGGCTATGGTGAAAAAGGAAATATCCTCAGATGAAATCTGGAAAGAAGCTTTCTGAGAAACTGCTTAGTGTTCTGTTAATTCATCTCACAGAGTTACATCTGTATTTCGTGGATCTCTTTGCTAGCCTTATTTCTGTGGAATCTGAGAACAGATATTTCGGATCCCTTTGAAGACTATAGGGCCAAAGGAAATATCCTCCGATAACAAAGAGAAAGAAGCTTTCTGAGAAACTTCTTTGTGTTCTGTGAAATCATCTCACAGAGTTACAGCTTTCCCCTCAAGAAGCCTTTCGCTAAGACAGTTCTTGTGGAATTGGCAAAGTGATATTTGGAAGCCCATAGAGGGCTATGGTGAAAAAGGAAATATCCTCAGATGAAATCTGGAAAGAAGCTTTCTGAGAAACTGCTTAGTGTTCTGTTAATTCATCTCACAGAGTTACATCTGTATTTCGTGGATCTCTTTGCTAGCCTTATTTCTGTGGAATCTGAGAACAGATATTTCGGATCCCTTTGAAGACTATAGGGCCAAAGGAAATATCCTCCGATAACAAAGAGAAAGAAGCTTTTGAGAAACTTCTTTGTGTTCTGTGAAATCATCTCACAGAGTTACAGCTTTCCCCTCAAGAAGCCTTTCGCTAAGACAGTTCTTGTGGAATTGGCAAAGTGATATTTGGAAGCCCATAGAGGGCTATGGTGAAAAAGGAAATATCCTCAGATGAAATCTGGAAAGAAGCTTTCTGAGAAACTGCTTAGTGTTCTGTTAATTCATCTCACAGAGTTACATCTGTATTTCGTGGATCTCTTTGCTAGCCTTATTTCTGTGGAATCTGAGAACAGATATTTCGGATCCCTTTGAAGACTATAGGGCCAAAGGAAATATCCTCCGATAACAAAGAGAAAGAAGCTTTCTGAGAAACTTCTTTGTGTTCTGTGAAATCATCTCACAGAGTTACAGCTTTCCCCTCAAGAAGCCTTTCGCTAAGACAGTTCTTGTGGAATTGGCAAAGTGATATTTGGAAGCCCATAGAGGGCTATGGTGAAAAAAGGAAATATCCTCAGATGAAATCTGGAAAGAAGCTTTCTGAGAAACTGCTTAGTGTTCTGTTAATTCATCTCACAGAGTTACATCTGTATTTCGTGGATCTCTTTGCTAGCCTTATTTCTGTGGAATCTGAGAACAGATATTTCGGATCCCTTTGAAGACTATAGGGCCAAAGGAAATATCCTCCGATAACAAAGAGAAAAAGAGCTTTCTGAGAAACTTCTTTGTGTTCTGTGAAATCATCTCACAGAGTTACAGCTTTCCCCTCAAGAAGCCTTTCGCTAAGACAGTTCTTGTGGAATTGGCAAAGTGATATTTGGAAGCCCATAGAGGGCTATGGTGAAAAAGGAAATATCCTCAGATGAAATCTGGAAAGAAGCTTTCTGAGAAACTGCTTAGTGTTCTGTTAATTCATCTCACAGAGTTACATCTGTATTTCGTGGATCTCTTTGCTAGCCTTATTCTGTGAATCTGAGAACAGATATTTCGGATCCCTTTGAAGACTATAGGGCCAAAGGAAATATCCTCCGATAACAAAGAGAAAGAAGCTTTCTGAGAAACTTCTTTGTGTTCTGTGAAATCATCTCACAGAGTTACAGCTTTCCCCCTCAAGAAGCCTTTCGCTAAGACAGTTCTTGTGGAATTGGCAAAGTGATATTTGGAAGCCCATAGAGGGCTATGGTGAAAAAAGGAAATATCCTCAGATGAAAATCTGGAAAGAAGCTTTTTCTGTGAAACTGCTTAGTGTTCTGTTAATTCATCTCACAGAGTTACATCTGTATTTCGTGGATCTCTTTGCTAGCCTTATTTCTGTGGAATCTGAGAACAGATATTTCGGATCCCTTTTCAAGACTATAGGGCCAAAGGAAATATCCGCCGATAACAAAGAGAAAGAAAGCTTTCTGAGAAACATCTTTGTGTTCTGTGAAATCATCTCACAGAGTTACAGCTTTCCCCCCTCAAGAAGCCTTTCGCTAAGACAGTTCTTGTGGAATTGGCAAAGTGAATTTGGAAGCCCATAGAGGGCTATGGTGAAAAAGGAAAGGAAATATCCTCAGATGAAATCTGGAAAGAAGCTTTCTGAGAAACTGCTTATGTTCTGTTAATTCATCTCACAGAGTTACATCTGTATTTCGGGGATCTCTTTGCTAGCCTTATTTCTTCTGGAATCTGAGAACAGATATTTTTTTCGGATCCCTTTGAAGACTATAGGGCCAAAGGAAATATCCTCCGATAACAAAGAGAAAAGAAGCTTTCTGAGAAACTTCTTGTGTCTGTGAAATCATCTCACAGAGTTACAGCTTTCCCCCTCAAGAAGCCTTTCGCTAAGACAGTTCCTTGTGGAATTGGCAAGTGATATTTGGAAGCCCATAGAGGGCTATGGGTGAAAAAGGGAAATATCCTCAGATGAAAATCTGGAAAGAAGCTTTCTGAGAAACTGCTTAGTGTTCTGTTAATTCATCTCACAGAGTTACTTCAACTGTATTTTCGTGGATCTCTTTGCTAGCTTTATTTCTGTGGAATCTGAGAACAGATATTTCGGATCCCTTTGAAGACTATAGGGCCAAAGGAAATATCCTCCGATAACCAAAGAGAAAGAAGCTTTCTGAGAAACTTCTTTGTGTTCTGTGAAATCATCTCACAGAGTTACAGCTTTCCCTCAAGAAGCCTTTTCGCTAAGACAGTTTTTCTTGTGAATTGGCAAAGTGATATTGGAAGCCCATAGAGGCTATGGCTGAAAAAGGAAATATCCTCAGATGAAATCTGGAAAGAAGCTTTCTGAGAAACTGCTTAGTGTTCTGTTTAATTCATCTCACAGAGTTACATGTGTAATTTCGTGGATCTCTTTGCTAGCCTTCATTTCTGTGGAATCTGAGAACAGATATTTTCGGATCCCTTTGAAGACTATAGGCCAAAGGAAATATCCTCCGATAACAAAGAGAAAGAAGCTTTCTGAGAAACTTCTTTGTGTTCTGTGAAATCATCTCACAGAGTTACAGCTTTCCCCTCAAGAAAGCCCTTTCGCTAAGACAGTTCTTGTGAATTGGCAAAGTGATATTTGGAAGCCCATAGAGGGCTATGGTGAAAAAGGAAATATCCTCAGATGAAATCTGGAAAGAAGCTTTCTGAGAAACTGCTTAGTGTTCTGTTAATTTCATCTCACAGAGTTACATGTGTATTTCGTGGATCTCTTTGCTAGCCTTATTTCTGTGGACTCTGAGAACAGATATTTCGGATCCCAATGAAGACTATAGGCCAAAGGAAATATCCTCCGATAACAAAGAGAAAGAAGCTTTCTGAGAAACTTCTTGGTGTTCTGGTGAAATCATCTCACAGAGTTACAGCTTTCCCCCCTCCAAGAAGCCTTTCGCTAAGACAGTTCTTGTGGAATTGGCAAAGTGATATTTGGAAGCCCATAGAGGGCTATGGTTGAAAAAGAAAATATCCTCAGATGAAATCTGGAAAGAAGGCTTCTGAGAAACTGCTTAGTGTTCTGTTAATTCACTCTCACAGAGGTTACATGTGTATTTCGTGTGCGATCTCTTTGCTAGGCCTTATTTCTGTGGAATCTGAGAAAACAGATATTTCGGATCCCTTTGAAACACTATAGGGCCAAAGGAAATATCCTCCGATAAAAAGAGAAAGAAGCTTTCTGAGAAACTTCATTGTGTTCCTGTGAAATCATCTCACAGAGTTACAGCTTTACCCCTCAAGAAGCCTTTCGCTAAGACAGTTCTTGTGGAATTTGGCAAAGTGATATTTGTGAAGCCAGTAGAGGGCTATGTGAAAAAGGAAATATCCTCAGATGAAATCTGGAAAGAAGCTTTCTGAGAAACTGCTTAGTGTTCTGTTAATTCATCTCACAGAGTTACATGCAGTATTTCGTGATCTCTTTGCTAGCCTTATTTCTGTGGGAATCTGAGAACAGATATTTCGGATCCCGTTGAAGACTATAGGCCAAAGGAAATATCCTGCCCGATAACAAAGAGAAAGAAGCTTTCCTGAGAAACTTCTTTGTGTTCTGTGAATCATCTCACAGAGTTTACAGGCTTTCCCCTCAAGAAGCCTTCGCTAAGACAGTTCTTGTGGAAATTGGCAAAGTGATATTTGGAAGCCCATAGAGGGCTATGTGAAAAAGGAGATATCCTCAGTATGAAATCTGGAAAGAAGCTTTCTGAGAAACGGCTTAGTGTTCTGTTAATTCATCTCACAGAGTTACATGTGTATTTCGTAGATCTCTTGCTAGCCTTATTTCTGTGGAATCAGAGAACAGATATATCGGATCCCTCCATTGAAGTCTAATAAGGGCCAAAGCAAATACTCCTCCAATAACAAAGAGAAAGAAGCTTTCTGAGAAACTTCTTTGTGATCTGTGAAATCATCTCACAGAGTTACAGCTTTCCCCTCAAGAAAGCGGCTTTTCGCTAAGACAGTTCTTGTGGAATATGGCAAAGTGATATGTGGAAGCCCATAGAGGCTATGGTGAAAAAGAAATATCCTCAGATGAAATCTGAAAAAGCTTTCTGAGAAATTGCTTATGTTCTTTAATTCATCTCAACAAGTTAACATCGTGTATTTCGTGGATCCTCTTTGCTAGCCTTATTTCTGTGGAATCTGAGAACAGATATTTCGGATCCCATTGAAGACTATAGGGCCAAAGGAAATATCATCTGATGACAAAGAGAAAGAAGCTTTCTGAGAAACTTCTTTGTGTTCTTTGAAATCATCTCACAGAGTTACAGCTTTCCCCTCAAGAAGCCTTTCGCTAAGGACAGTTCTTGTGGAATTGGCAAAGTGATATATGGAAGCCCATAGAGGGCTATGTGAAAAAGGAAATATCCTCAGATGAAATCTGGAAAGAAGCTTTCTGAGAAACTGCTTAGTGTTCTGTTAATTCATCTCACAGAGTTACATACAGGTGTATTTGGACGATCTCTTTGCTAGCCTTATTTCTGTGGAATCTGAGAACAGATATTTCGGATCCCTTAGAAGACCATAGGGCCAAAGGAAATATCCTCCGATAACAAAGAGAAAGAAAGCTTTCTGAGAAACTTCTTTAGTGTTCTGTGAAATCATACTCACAGAGTTACAGCTTTCCCCTCAAGAAGCCTTTCGCTAAGACAGTTTCTTGTGGAATTGGCAAAGTGAATATTTGGAACCCCATAGAGGGCTATGAATGAAAAAGGAAATATCCTCAGATGAAATCTGGAAAGAAGCTTTTTCTGAGAAAGTTCTTATGTGTTCTGTATAATTCATCTCACATAGTTATCATGTGAATTTCGTGGATCTCTTTTGCTAGCCTTAGTCTGTGGAATCCAGAGAACAGATATTTCGGATTCCATTGCAAGACTATATGGCCAAAGGAAATATCCTCCCGATAACAAAGAGAAAGAAGCTTTCTGAGAAACTTCCTTTGTGTTCTGTGAAAATCATTCTCACAGAGTTACAGCTTTCCCCTCAAGAAGGCCTTTCGCTAAGACAGTTCTTGTGGAATTGGCAAAGTGATATTTGGAAGCCCATAGATGGCTATGGTGAAAAAGGGAATATCCTCAAGAGAAATCTGGAAAGAAGCTTTCTGAGAAAAAGTGCTAGTGTTCATGTAATTCATCTCACAGAGTTACATGTGTTTTTCGTGGATCTCTTTGCTACCTTATTTCTGTGGAATCTGAGAACAGATATTTCGCATTCCTTTGAATGACTATAGGGCCAAAGGAAATATCATCCGATAACAAAGAGAAATAAGCTTTCTGAGAAACTTCTTTGTGTTCAGTGAAATCATCTCACAGAGTTACAGCTTTCCCCTCAAAAAGCCTTTCGCTAAGACAGGTTCTTGTGGAATTGGCAAAGTGATATTTGGAAGCCCCATAGAGGGGCTAACGGTGAAAAAGGAAATATCCTCAGATGAAATCTGGAAAGAAGCTTTCTGAGAAATGTGCTTAGTGTTCTGTTTAATCTTCATCTCACAGAGTATGACATGGTGGTAATTTCGTGGATCTCTTTGCTAGCCTTTATTTCTGTGGGAATCTGAGAACAGATTATTTCGGATCCCTTTGAAAGACTATAGGGCCAAAGGAAATATCCTCCGATAACAAAGAGGAAAGAAGCTTTCTGAAAACTTCTTTGTGTCTGTGAAATCATCTCACAAAGTTACAGCTTTCCCCTCAAGAAGCCTTTCGCTAAGACAGTTTCTTGTGGAATTGGCAAAGTGATATTTGGAAGCCCATAAGGGCTATGGTGAAAAATGAAATATCCTCAGATTGAAATCTGGAAAGAAGCTTTCTGAGAAACTGCTTAGTGTTCTGTTTAATTCATCTCACAGAGTTACATCTGTATTTCGTGGATCTCTTTGCTAGCCTTATTGTCTGTGGAATCTGAAACAGATATTTCGGATCCCTTTGAAGACTATAGGGCCAAAGGAAATATCCTCCGATAACAAAGAGAAAGAAGCTTTCTGAGAAACTTCTTTGTGTTCTGTGAAATCATCTCACAGAGTTACAGCTTTCCCCTCAATAAAGCCTTTCGCTAAGACAGTTCTTGTGGAATTGGCAAAGTGATATTTGGAAGCCCATAGAGGGCTATGGTGAAAAAGGAAATATCCTCAGATGAAATCTGGAAAGAAGCTTGCTGAGAAAGTGCTTAGTGTTCTGTTAATTCATCTCACAGAGTTTTACATCTGTATTTCGTGGATCTCTTTGCTAGCCTTATTTCTGTGGAATCTGAGAACAGATATTTCGGATCCCTTTGAAGACTATAGGGCCAAAGGAAATATCCTCCGATAACAAAGAGAAATGAAGCTTTTCTAGAGAACTTCTTTGTGATCTGTGAAAATCTATCTCACAGAGTTACAGCTTTCCCCTCAAGAAGCCTTTCGCTAAGACAGTTCTTGTGGATTTGGCAAAGTGATATTTGTGAAGCCCATAGAGGGCTATGGGTGAAAAAAGGAAATATCCTCAGATGAAATCTGGAAAGAAAGCTTTCTGAGAAACTGCTTAGTGGTTTCTGTTAATTCATCTCACAGAGTTACATGTGTATTTCGTGGAATCTTCTTTGCTAGCCTTATTTCTGTGGAATCTGAGAACAGATATTTCGGATCCCTTTGAAGACTGATAGGGCCAAAGGAAATATCCCTCCGATAACAAAGAGAAAGAAGCTTTCTGAGAAACTTCTTTGTGTTCTGTGTAATCATCTCACAGAGATACAGCTTTCCCCCCTCAAGAAGCCTTTCGCTAAGACATTCTTGTGGAATTGGCAAAGTGATATTTGGACAAGCCCCATAGAGGGCTATGTGAAAAAGGAAAATATCCTCTGATGAAATCTGGAAAGAAGCTTTCTGAGAAACTGCTTAGTGTTCTGATAATTCATCTCACAGAGTTACATGTGTATTTCGTGGATCTATCTTGCTGAGCCTTATTTCTGTGGAATCTCTGAGAACACATATTTCGGATCCCTTTGAAGACTATAGGGCCAAAGGAAATATCCTCCGATAACAAAGAGAAAGAAGCTTTCTGAGAAACTTCTTTCTGTTCAGTGAAATCATCTCACAGAGTTACAGCTTTCCCCTCAAGAAGCCCTTTCGCTAAGACATTCTTGTGGAATTGGCAAAGTGATATTTGGAAGCCCATAGAGGGCTATGTGAAAAAGGAAATATCCTCAGATGAAATCTGGAATAGAAGCTTTCTGAGAAACTGCTTAGTGTTCTGTTAATTCATGCTCACAGAGTATACATGCGTATTTCGTGGATCTCTTTGCTACCTTATTTCTGTGGAATCTGAGAACAGATATTTCGGATCCCTGTGAAGACTATAGGGCCAAAGGAATTATCCTCCGTTAACAAAGAGAAAGAAGCTTTCTGAGAAACTTCTTTGTGATCTGTGAAATCATCTCACAGAGTTACAGCTTTCCCCTCAAGAAGCCTTTCGCTAAGACAGTTCTTGTGGAATTGGCAAAGTGATATTTGGAAGCCCATAGAGGGCTATGGTGAAAAAGGAAATATCCTCAGATGAAATCTGGAAAGAAGCTTTCTGAGAAACTGCTTAGTGTTCTGTTAATTCATCTCACAGAGTACATGTGGTATTTCGAGGACCTCTTTGCTAGCCTTATTTCTGTGGAATCTGAAAGAGATATTTTCGGATCCCATTGAACACTATAGGCCAAAGGAAATATCATCCGATGACAAAGAGAAAGAAGCTTTCTGAGAAAACTTCTTTGTGGATCTCCCTGAAATCATCTCACAGAGTGTACAGCTTTCCCCTCAAGAAGCCTTTCGCTAAGACAGTTCTTGTGGAATTGGCAAAGTGATATTTGGAAGCCCATAGAGGGCTAAGGTGAAAAAGGGAAATATCCTCAGATGAAATCTGGAAAGAAGCTTTTCCTGAGAAACTGCTTATGTTTTCTGGTTAATTCATTCTCACAGAGGTACATGTGTATGTCGTGATCTCTTGCTTACCCTTATTTCTTAACTGAGAACAGATTTTCGGATCCCATGAAGACTATAGGGCCAAAGGAAATATCCTCCGATAACAAAGAGAAAGAAGCTTTCTGAGAAACTTCTTTCTGTTCTGTGAAATCATCTCACAGAGTTACAGCTTTCCCCTCAAGAAGCCTTTCGCTAAGACAGTTCTTGTGGAATTGGCAAAGTGATATTTGGAAGCCCATAGAGGGCTATGGTGAAAAAGGAAATATCCTCAGATGAAATCTGGAAAGAAGCTTTCTGAGAAACTGCTTAGTGTTCTGTTAATTCATCTCACAGAGTTACATCTGTATTTCGTGGATCTCTTTGCTAGCCTTATTTCTGTGGAATCTGAGAACAGATATTTCGGATCCCTTTGAAGACTATAGGGCCAAAGGAAATATCCTCCGATAACAAAAGAAAAAGAAGCTTTCTGAGAAACTTCTTTGTGTTCTGTGAAATCATCTCACAGAGTTACAGCTTTCCCCTCAAGAAGCCTTTCGCTAAGACAGTTCTTGTGGAATTGGCAAAGTGATATTTGGAAGCCCATAGAGGGCTATGGTGAAAAAGGAAATATCCTCAGATGAAATCTGGAAAGAAGCTTTCTGAGAAACTGCTTAGTGTTCTGTTAATTCATCTCACAGAGTTACATCTGTATTTCGTGGATCTCTTTGCTAGCCTTATTTCTGTGGAATCTGAGAACAGATATTTTTGATCCCTTTGAAGACTATAGGGCCAAAGGAAATATCCTCCGATAACAAAGAGAAAGAAGCTTTCTGAGAAACTTCTTTGTGTTCTGTGAAATCATCTCACAGAGTTACAGCTTTCCCCTCAAGAAGCCTTTCGCTAAGACAGTTCTTGTGGAATTGGCAAAGTGATATTTGGAAGCCCATAGAGGGCTATGGTGAAAAAAAGGAAATAAATATCCTCAGATGAAATCTGGAAAGAAGCTTTCTGAGAAACTGCTTAGTGTTCTGTTAATTCATCTCACAGAGTTACATCTGTATTTCGTGGATCTCTTTGCTAGCCTTATTTCTGTGGAATCTGAGAACAGATATTTCGGATCCCTTTGAAGACTATAGGGCCAAAGGAAATATCCTCCGATAAAAAAGAAAAAGAAGCTTTCTGAGAAACTTCTTTGTGTTCTGTGAAATCATCTCACAGAGTTACAGCTTTCCCCTCAAGAAGCCTTTCGCTAAGACAGTTCTTGTGGAATTGGCAAAGTGATATTTGGAAGCCCATAGAGGGCTATGGTGAAAAAGGAAATATCCTCAGATGAAATCTGGAAAGAAGCTTTCTGAGAAACTGCTTAGTGTTCTGTTAATTCATCTCACAGAGTTACATCTGTATTTCGTGGATCTCTTTGCTAGCCTTATTTCTGTGGAATCTGAGAACAGATATTTCGGATCCCTTTGAAGACTATAGGGCCAAAGGAAATATCCTCCGATAACAAAGAGAAAGAAGCTTTCTGAGAAACTTCTTTGTGTTCTGTGAAATCATCTCACAGAGTTACAGCTTTCCCCTCAAGAAGCCTTTCGCTAAGACAGTTCTTGTGGAATTGGCAAAGTGATATTTGGAAGCCCATAGAGGGCTATGGTGAAAAAGGAAATATCCTCAGATGAAATCTGGAAAGAAGCTTTCTGAGAAACTGCTTAGTGTTCTGTTAATTCATCTCACAGAGTTACATCTGTATTTCGTGGATCTCTTTGCTAGCCTTATTTCTGTGGAATCTGAGAACAGATATTTCGGATCCCTTTGAAGACTATAGGGCCAAAGGAAATATCCTCCGATAACAAAGAGAAAGAAGCTTTCTGAGAAACTTCTTTGTGTTCTGTGAAATCATCTCACAGAGTTACAGCTTTCCCCTCAAGAAGCCTTTCGCTAAGACAGTTCTTGTTGTGGAATTGGCAAAGTGATATTTGGAAGCCCATAGAGGGCTATGGTGAAAAAGGAAATATCCTCAGATGAAATCTGGAAAGAAGCTTTCTGAGAAACTGCTTAGTGTTCTGTTAATTCATCTCACAGAGTTACATCTGTATTTCGTGGATCTCTTTGCTAGCCTTATTTCTGTGGAATCTGAGAACAGATATTTCGGATCCCTTTGAAGACTATAGGGCCAAAGGAAATATCCTCCGATAACAAAGAGAAAGAAGCTTTCTGAGAAACTTCTTTGTGTTCTGTGAAATCATCTCACAGAGTTACAGCTTTCCCCTCAAGAAGCCTTTCGCTAAGACAGTTCTTGTGGAATTGGCAAAGTGATATTTGGAAGCCCATAGAGGGCTATGGTGAAAAAGGAAATATCCTCAGATGAAATCTGGAAAGAAGCTTTCTGAGAAACTGCTTAGTGTTCTGTTAATTCATCTCACAGAGTTACATCTGTATTTCGTGGATCTCTTTGCTAGCCTTATTTCTGTGGAATCTGAGAACAGATATTTCGGATCCCTTTGAAGACTATAGGGCCAAAGGAAATATCCTCCGATAACAAAGAGAAAGAAGCTTTCTGAGAAACTTCTTTGTGTTCTGTGAAATCATCTCACAGAGTTACAGCTTTCCCCTCAAGAAGCCTTTCGCTAAGACAGTTCTTGTGGAATTGGCAAAGTGATATTTGGAAGCCCATAGAGGGCTATGGTGAAAAAGGAAATATCCTCAGATGAAATCTGGAAAGAAGCTTTCTGAGAAACTGCTTAGTGTTCTGTTAATTCATCTCACAGAGTTACATCTGTATTTCGTGGATCTCTTTGCTAGCCTTATTTCTGTGGAATCTGAGAACAGATATTTCGGATCCCTTTGAAGACTATAGGGCCAAAGGAAATATCCTCCGATAACAAAGAGAAAGAAGCTTTCTGAGAAACTTCTTTGTGTTCTGTGAAATCATCTCACAGAGTTACAGCACTCCCCTCAAGAAGCCTTTCGCTAAGACAGTTCTTGTGGAATTGGCAAAGTGATATTTGGAAGCCCATAGAGGGCTATGGTGAAAAAGGAAATATCCTCAGATGAAATCTGGAAAGAAGCTTTCTGAGAAACTGCTTAGTGTTCTGTTAATTCATCTCACAGAGTTACATCTGTATTTTCGTGGATCTCTTTGCTAGCCTTATTTCTGTGGAATCTGAGAACAGATATTTCGGATCCCTTTGAAGACTATAGGGCCAAAGGAAATATCCTCCGATAACAAAGAGAAAGAAGCTTTCTGAGAAACTTCTTTGTGTTCTGTGAAATCATCTCACAGAGTTACAGCTTTCCCCTCAAGAAGCCTTTCGCTAAGACAGTTCTTGTGGAATTGGCAAAGTGATATTTGGAAGCCCATAGAGGGCTATGGTGAAAAAGGAAATATCCTCAGATGAAATCTGGAAAGAAGCTTTCTGAGAAACTGCTTAGTGTTTCTGTTAATTCATCTCACAGAGTTACATCTGTATTTCGTGGATCTCTTTGCTAGCCTTATTTCTGTGGAATCTGAGAACAGATATTTCGGATCCCTTTGAAGACTATAGGGCCAAAGGAAATATCCTCCGATAACAAAGAGAAAGAAGCTTTCTGAGAAACTTCTTTGTGTTCTGTGAAATCATCTCACAGAGTTACAGCTTTCCCCTCAAGAAGCCTTTCGCTAAGACAGTTCTTGTGGAATTGGCAAAGTGATATTTGGAAGCCCATAGAGGGCTATGGTGAAAAAGGAAATATCCTCAGATGAAATCTGGAAAGAAGCTTTCTGAGAAACTGCTTAGTGTTCTGTTAATTCATCTCACAGAGTTACATCTGTATTTCGTGGATCTCTTTGCTAGCCTTATTTCTGTGGAATCTGAGAACAGATATTTCGGATCCCTTTGAAGACTATAGGGCCAAAGGAAATATCCTCCGATAACAAAGAGAAAGAAAGCTTCTGAGAAACTTCTTTGTGTTCTGTGAAATCATCTCACAGAGTTACAGCTTTCCCCTCAAGAAGCCTTTCGCTAAGACAGTTCTTGTGGAATTGGCAAAGTGATATTTGGAAGCCCATAGAGGGCTATGGTGAAAAAGGAAATATCCTCAGATGAAATCTGGAAAGAAGCTTTCTGAGAAACTGCTTAGTGTTCTGTTAATTCATCTCACAGAGTTACATCTGTATTTCGTGGATCTCTTTGCTAGCCTTATTTCTGTGGAATCTGAGAACAGATATTTCGGATCCCTTTGAAGACTATAGGGCCAAAGGAAATATCCTCCGATAACAAAGAGAAAGAAGCTTTCTGAGAAACTTCTTTGTGTTCTGTGAAATCATCTCACAGAGTTACAGCTTTCCCCTCAAGAAGCCTTTCGCTAAGACAGTTCTTGTGGAATTGGCAAAGTGATATTTGGAAGCCCATAGAGGGCTATGGTGAAAAAGGAAATATCCTCGGATGAAAAATCGGAAAGAAGCTTTCTGAGAAACTGCTTAGTGTTCTGTTAATTCATCTCACAGAGTTACATCTGTATTTCGTGGATCTCTTTGCTAGCCTTATTTCTGTGGAATCTGAGAACAGATATTTCGGATCCCTTTGAAGACTATAGGGCCAAAGGAAATATCCTCCGATAACAAAGAGAAAGAAGCTTTCTGAGAAACTTCTTTGTGTTCTGTGAAATCATCTCACAGAGTTACAGCTTTCCCCTCAAGAAGCCTTTCGCTAAGACAGTTCTTGTGGAATTGGCAAAGTGATATTTGGAAGCCCATAGAGGGCTATGGTGAAAAAGGAAATATCCTCAGATGAAATCTGGAAAGAAGCTTTCTGAGAAACTGCTTAGTGTTCTGTTAATTCATCTCACAGAGTTACATCTGTATTTCGTGGATCTCTTTGCTAGCCTTATTTCTGTGGAATCTGAGAACAGATATTTCGGATCCCTTTGAAGACTATAGGGCCAAAGGAAATATCCTCCGATAACAAAGAGAAAGAAGCTTTCTGAGAAACTTCTTTGTGTTCTGTGAAATCATCTCACAGAGTTACAGCTTTCCCCTCAAGAAGCCTTTCGCTAAGACAGTTCTTGTGGAATTGGCAAAGTGATATTTGGAAGCCCATAGAGGGCTATGGTGAAAAAGGAAATATCCTCAGATGAAATCTGGAAAGAAGCTTTCTGAGAAACTGCTTAGTGTTCTGTTAATTCATCTCACAGAGTTACATCTGTATTTCGTGGATCTCTTTGCTAGCCTTATTTTGTGGAATCTGAGAACAGATATTTCGGATCCCTTTGAAGACTATAGGGCCAAAGGAAATATCCTCCGATAACAAAGAGAAAGAAGCTTTCTGAGAAACTTCTTTGTGTTCTGTGAAATCATCTCACAGAGTTACAGCTTTCCCCTCAAGAAGCCTTTCGCTAAGACAGTTCTTGTGGAATTGGCAAAGTGATATTTGGAAGCCCATAGAGGGCTATGGTGAAAAAGGAAATATCCTCAGATGAAATCTGGAAAGAAGCTTTCTGAGAAACTGCTTAGTGTTCTGTTAATTCATCTCACAGAGTTACATCTGTATTTCGTGGATCTCTTTGCTAGCCTTATTTCTGTGGAATCTGAGAACAGATATTTCGGATCCCTTTGAAGACTATAGGGCCAAAGGAAATATCCTCCGATAACAAAGAGAAAGAAGCTTTCTGAGAAACTTCTTTGTGTTCTGTGAAATCATCTCACAGAGTTACAGCTTTCCCCTCAAGAAGCCTTTCGCTAAGACAGTTCTTGTGGAATTGGCAAAGTGATATTTGGAAGCCCATAGAGGGCTATGGTGAAAAAGGAAATATCCTCAGATGAAATCTGGAAAGAAGCTTTCTGAGAAACTGCTTAGTGTTCTGTTAATTCATCTCACAGAGTTACATCTGTATTTCGTGGATCTCTTTGCTAGCCTTATTTCTGTGGAATCTGAGAACAGATATTTCGGATCCCTTTGAAGACTATAGGGCCAAAGGAAATATCCTCCGATAACAAAGAGAAAGAAGCTTTCTGAGAAACTTCTTTGTGTTCTGTGAAATCATCTCACAGAGTTACAGCTTTCCCCTCAAGAAGCCTTTCGCTAAGACAGTTCTTGTGGAATTGGCAAAGTGATATTTGGAAGCCCATAGAGGGCTATGGTGAAAAAGGAAATATCCTCAGATGAAATCTGGAAAGAAGCTTTCTGAGAAACTGCTTAGTGTTCTGTTAATTCATCTCACAGAGTTACATCTGTATTTCGTGGATCTCTTTGCTAGCCTTATTTCTGTGGAATCTGAGAACAGATATTTCGGATCCCTTTGAAGACTATAGGGCCAAAGGAAATATCCTCCGATAACAAAGAGAAAGAAGCTTTCTGAGAAACTTCTTTGTGTTCTGTGAAATCATCTCACAGAGTTACAGCTTTCCCCTCAAGAAGCCTTTCGCTAAGACAGTTCTTGTGGAATTGGCAAAGTGATATTTGGAAGCCCATAGAGGGCTATGGTGAAAAAGGAAATATCCTCAGATGAAATCTGGAAAGAAGCTTTCTGAGAAACTGCTTAGTGTTCTGTTAATTCATCTCACAGAGTTACATCTGTATTTCGTGGATCTCTTTGCTAGCCTTATTTCTGTGGAATCTGAGAACAGATATTTCGGATCCCTTTGAAGACTATAGGGCCAAAGGAAATATCCTCCGATAACAAAGAGAAAGAAGCTTTCTGAGAAACTTCTTTGTGTTCTGTGAAATCATCTCACAGAGTTACAGCTTTCCCCTCAAGAAGCCTTTCGCTAAGACAGTTCTTGTGGAATTGGCAAAGTGATATTTGGAAGCCCATAGAGGGCTATGGTGAAAAAGGAAATATCCTCAGATGAAATCTGGAAAGAAGCTTTCTGAGAAACTGCTTAGTGTTCTGTTAATTCATCTCACAGAGTTACATCTGTATTTCGTGGATCTCTTTGCTAGCCTTATTTCTGTGGAATCTGAGAACAGATATTTCGGATCCCTTTGAAGACTATAGGGCCAAAGGAAATATCCTCCGATAACAAAGAGAAAGAAGCTTTCTGAGAAACTTCTTTGTGTTCTGTGAAATCATCTCACAGAGTTACAGCTTTCCCCTCAAGAAGCCTTTCGCTAAGACAGTTCTTGTGGAATTGGCAAAGTGATATTTGGAAGCCCATAGAGGGCTATGGTGAAAAAGGAAATATCCTCAGATGAAATCTGGAAAGAAGCTTTCTGAGAAACTGCTTAGTGTTCTGTTAATTCATCTCACAGAGTTACATCTGTATTTCGTGGATCTCTTTGCTAGCCTTATTTCTGTGGAATCTGAGAACAGATATTTCGGATCCCTTTGAAGACTATAGGGCCAAAGGAAATATCCTCCGATAACAAAGAGAAAGAAGCTTTCTGAGAAACTTCTTTGTGTTCTGTGAAATCATCTCAC
Organism: Macaca thibetana thibetana; assembly: GCF_024542745.1. Lineage (NCBI taxonomy): Eukaryota > Metazoa > Chordata > Mammalia > Primates > Cercopithecidae > Macaca > Macaca thibetana. Next base: position 80,574 of record NW_026088917.1, on the reverse strand, counting down.
AGAGTTACAGCTTTCTCAAAAAGAAGCCTTTCGCTAAGACAGTTCTTGTGGAATTGGCAAAGTGATATTTGGAAGCCCATAGAGGGCTATGGTGAAAAAGGAAATATCCTCAGATGAAATCTGGAAAGAAGCTTTCTGAGAAACTGCTTAGTGTTCTGTTAATTCATCTCACAGAGTTACATCTGTATTTCGTGGATCTCTTTTTGCTAGCCTTATTTCTGTGGAATCTGAGAACAGATATTTCGGATCCCTTTGAAGACTATAGGGCCAAAGGAAATATCCTCCGATAACAAAGAGAAAGAAGCTTTCTGAGAAACTTCTTTGTGTTCTGTGAAATCATCTCACAGAGTTACAGCTTTCCCCTCAAGAAGCCTTTCGCTAAGACAGTTCTTGTGGAATTGGCAAAGTGATATTTGGAAGCCCATAGAGGGCTATGGTGAAAAAGGAAATATCCTCAGATGAAATCTGGAAAGAAGCTTTCTGAGAAACTGCTTAGTGTTCTGTTAATTCATCTCACAGAGTTACATCTGTATTTCGTGGATCTCTTTGCTAGCCTTATTTCTGTGGAATCTGAGAACAGATATTTCTGATCCCTTTGAAGACTATAGGGCCAAAGGAAATATCCTCCGATAACAAAGAGAAAGAAGCTTTCTGAGAAACTTCTTTGTGTTCTGTGAAATCATCTCACAGAGTTACAGCTTTCCCCTCAAGAAGCCTTTCGCTAAGACAGTTCTTGTGGAATTGGCAAAGTGATATTTGGAAGCCCATAGAGGGCTATGGTGAAAAAGGAAATATCCTCAGATGAAATCTGGAAAGAAGCTTTCTGAGAAAAACTTAGTGTTCTGTTAATTCATCTCACAGAGTTACATCTGTATTTCGTGGATCTCTTTGCTAGCCTTATTTCTGTGGAATCTGAGAACAGATATTTTCGGATCCCTTTGAAGACTATAGGGCCAAAGGAAATATCCTCCGATAACAAAGAGAAAGAAGCTTTCTGAGAAACTTCTTTGTGTTCTGTGAAATCATCTCACAGAGTTACAGCTTTCCCCTCAAGAAGCCTTTCGCTAAGACAGTTCTTGTGGAATTGGCAAAGTGATATTTGGAAGCCCATAGAGGGCTATGGTGAAAAAGGAAATATCCTCAGATGAAATCTGGAAAGAAGCTTTCTGAGAAACTGCTTAGTGTTCTGTTAATTCATCTCACAGAGTTACATCTGTATTTCGTGGATCTCTTTGCTAGCCTTATTTCTGTGGAATCTGAGAACAGATATTTCGGATCCCTTTGAAGACTATAGGGCCAAAGGAAATATCCTCCGATAACAAAGAGAAAGAAGCTTTCTGAGAAACTTCTTTGTGTTCTGTGAAATCATCTCACAGAGTTACAGCTTTCCCCTCAAGAAGCCTTTCGCTAAGACAGTTCTTGTGGAATTGGCAAAGTGATATTTGGAAGCCCATAGAGGGCTATGGTGAAAAAGGAAATATCCTCAGATGAAATCTGGAAAGAAGCTTTCTGAGAAACTGCGCTGTGCTGTGTGACTTCCACTCACAGAGTTACATCTGTATTTCGTGGATCTCTTTGCTAGCCTTATTTCTGTGGAATCTGAGAACAGATATTTCGGATCCCTTTGAAGACTATAGGGCCAAAGGAAATATCCTCCGATAACAAAAAGAAAGAAGCTTTCTGAGAAACTTCTTTGTGTTCTGTGAAATCATCTCACAGAGTTACAGCTTTCCCCTCAAGAAGCCTTTCGCTAAGACAGTTCTTGTGGAATTGGCAAAGTGATATTTGGAAGCCCATAGAGGGCTATGGTGAAAAAAAGGAAATATCCTCAGATGAAATCTGGAAAGAAGCTTTCTGAGAAACTGCTTAGTGTTCTGTTAATTCATCTCACAGAGTTACATCTGTATTTCGTGGATCTCTTTGCTAGCCTTATTTCTGTGGAATCTGAGAACAGATATTTCGGATCCCTTTGAAGACTATAGGGCCAAAGGAAATATCCTCCGATAACAAAGAGAAAGAAGATTTCTGAGAAACTTCTTTGTGTTCTGTGAAATCATCTCACAGAGTTACAGCTTTCCCCTCAAGAAGCCTTTCGCTAAGACAGTTCTTGTGGAATTGGCAAAGTGATATTTGGAAGCCCATAGAGGGCTATGGTGAAAAAGGAAATATCCTCAGATGAAATCTGGAAAGAAGCTTTCTGAGAAACTGCTTAGTGTTCTGTTAATTCATCTCACAGAGTTACATCTGTATTTCGTGGATCTCTTTGCTAGCCTTATTTCTGTGGAATCTGAGAACAGATATTTCGGATCCCTTTGAAGACTATAGGGCCAAAGGAAATATCCTCCGATAACAAAGAGAAAGAAGCTTTCTGAGAAACTTCTTTGTGTTCTGTGAAATCATCTCACAGAGTTACAGCTTTCCCCTCAAGAAGCCTTTCGCTAAGACAGTTCTTGTGGAATTGGCAAAGTGATATTTGGAAGCCCATAGAGGGCTATGGTGAAAAAAAAATATCCTCTGATGAAATCTGGAAAGAAGCTTTCTGAGAAACTGCTTAGTGTTCTGTTAATTCATCTCACAGAGTTACATCTGTATTTCGTGGATCTCTTTGCTAGCCTTATTTCTGTGGAATCTGAGAACAGATATTTCGGATCCCTTTGAAAGACTATAGGGCCAAAGGAAATATCCTCCGATAACAAAGAGAAAGAAGCTTTCTGAGAAACTTCTTTGTGTTCTTGAAAAAGGAAATAATCCTCCGATGAAATCTTGAACGTAGCTTTCTCAGAAACTGCTTTAGTGTTGCTGTTAAATCATCTAACAGAGTTACATTTATATTTCATGATGTCTTTGCCTATGCATTATTTCTATTGAAACTTAAAACAGATATTTCCGGATCCCTTTGAAGACTACTAGGGCCAAAGGAAATATCCTCCGATAACAAAGAGAAAGAAGCTTTCTGAGAAACTTCTTTGTGTTCTGTGAAATCATCTCACAGAGTTACAGCTTTCCCCTCAAGAAGCCTTTCGCTAAGACAGTTCTTGTGGAATTGGCAAAGTGATATTTGGAAGCCCATAGAGGGCTATGGTGAAAAAGGAAATATCCTCAGATGAAATCTGGAAAGAAGCATTTCTGAGAAACTGCTTAGTGTTCTGTTAATTCATCTCACAGAGTTACATCTGTATTTCGTGGATCTCTTTGCTAGCCTTATTTCTGTGGAATCTGAGAACAGATATTTCGGATCCCTTTGAAGACTATAGGGGCCAAAGGGAAAATATCCTCCGATAACAAAGAGAAAGAAGCTTTCTGAAAACTTCTTTGTGTTCTGTGAAATCATCTCACAGAGTTACAGCTTTCCCCTCAAGAAGCCTTTCGCTAAGACGCGTTCTTGGCCCTGTGAATTGGCAAAGTATATTGGAATGCCCATAGAGCTATGTGAAAAACTAGATGATGAAAAAGGAAATATCCTCAGGATGAAATCTGAAAGAGGCCTTTCTGAGAAACGGCTTAGTGTTCGTGTTAATTCATCTCACAGAGTGTACATCTGTATTTCGTGGAGTTCTCTTTGCTAGCCTTATTTTCGGTGGAATCTGAGAACAGATTTTCGGAGTCCCTTTGGAAGACTATAGAGCCAAAGGAAATATCCCCGATAACAAAGAGAAAGAAGCTTTCTGAAAACTTCTTTGTGTTCTGTGAAATCATCTCACATGAGTTACAGCTTTCCCCGCAAGAACACTTGCGACTAAGACATTCTTGTGGAATTGGCAAAGTGATATTAGGAAGCCCATAAGGCTATGTGAAAGAAGAAATATCCCTCAGATGAAATCTGCGAAAGAAGCTTTCTGAAAAACTGCTTAGTGTTTCGGTTAAGTCATCTCACAGAGTTACATCTGTATTCGTGAATCTCTTTGCGAGCCTTATTTCTGTGGAATCTGAGAACAGATATTTCGGATCCCTTTGAAGACTATAGGGCCAAAGGAAATATCCTCCGATAACAAAAGAAAGAAGCTTTCTGAGAAACTTCTTTGTGTTCTGTGAAATTCATCTCACAGAGTTACAGCTTTCCCCTCAAGAAGCGCTTCGCTAAGTACAGTTTCTTGTGGAATTGGCAAAGTGATATTTGTGAAGCCCATAGAGGGCTATGGTTTCTAAAAAGGCAAATTATCCTCAGCCATGAAAATCTGGGAAAGAAGCTTTCTGAGAAATGACTGCTTAATGTTCTGTTTAATTCATCTCACAGAGTTACATCTGTATTCATCTCGTGGATCTCTTTGCTAGCCTTATTTCTGTGGAATCTGAGAACAGATATTTCGGATCCCTTTGAAGACTATAGGGCCAAAGGAAAATATCCCTCCGATAACAAAGAGAAAGAAGCTTTCTGAGAAACTTCTTTGTGTTCTGTGAAATCAGGTCTCACAGAGTTACAGCTTTCCCCTCAAGAAGCCTTTCGCTAAGACAGTTCTTGTGGAGCAATTGGCAAAGTGATATTTGGAAGCCCATCAGAGGGCTATGGTGAAAAAGGAAATATCCTCAGATGAAATCTGGAAAGAAGCTTTCTGAGAAACTGCTCTAGTGTTCTGTTGAATTCATCATCACAGAGTTACATCTGTATTTCGTGGATCTCTTTGCTAGCCTTATTTCTGTGGAATCTGAGAACAGATATTTCGATCCCTTTGAAGACTATAGGGCCAAAGGAAATATCCTCCGATAACAAAGAGAAAAGAAGCTTTCTTGAGAAACTACTTTGTGTTCTGTGAAATCATCTCACAGAGTTACAGCTTTCCCCTCAAGAAGCCTTTCGCTAAGACAGTTTCTTGTGGAATTGGCAAGTGATAATTTGGAAGCCCCATAGAGGGCTATGGTGAAAAAAAAATATCCTCAGATGAAATCTGGAAAGAAGCTTTCTGAGAAACTGCTTAGTGTTCTGTTAATTCATCTCACAGAGTTACATCTGTATTTCGTGGATCTCTTTGCTAGCCTTATTTCTGTGAATCTGAGAACAGATATTTCGGATCCCTTTGGAAACTATAGGGCCAAAGGAATTATCCTCCGATAACAAAGAGAAAGAAGCTTTCTGAGAAACTTCTTTGTGTTCTTGAAATCATCTCACAAGTTACAGCTTTCCCCTCAAGAACCTTCGCTAAGACAGTCCTTGTGGAATTGGCAAAGAGATATTTGGAACCCATAGAGGGCTATGGTGAAAAAGGAAATATCCATCAGATGAAATCTGGAAAGAAAGCTTCTGAGAAACTGCTCTGTGATGTGTGACTTCCACTCACAGAGTTACATCTGTATTTCGTGGATCTCTTTGCTAGCCTTATTTCTGTGGAATCTGAGAACAGATATTTCGGATCCCTTTGAAGACTATAGGGCCAAAGAAATATCCTCCGATAACAAAGAGAAAGAAGCTTTCCTGAGAAACTTCTTTGTGTTCTGTGAAATCATCTCACAGAGTTACAGCTTTCCCCTCAAGAAGCCTTTCGCTAAGACAGTTCTTGTGGAATTGGCAAAGTGATATTTGGAAGCCCATAGAGGGCTATGGGAAAAAGGAAATATCCCTCAGATGAAATCTGGAAAGAAGCTTTCTGAGAAACTGCTTAGTGTGCTGTTAATTCATCTCACAGAGTTACATCTAGTATTTCGTGGATCTCTTTGCTAGCCTTATTTCTGTGGAATCTGAGAACAGATATTTCGGATCCCTTTGAAGACTTGATAGGCCAAAGGAAATATCCTCCGATAACAAAGAGAAAGAAGCTTTTCTGAGAAACTTCTTTTGTGTTCTGTGAAATCATCTCACAGAGTTACAGCTTTCCCCCCTCAAGAAGCCTTTTCGCTAAGACAGTTCTTGTGGAATTGGCAAAGTGATATTGGAAGCCCATAAGAGGGCTAAGGCCTGAAAAAGGAAATATCCTCAGATGAAATCTGGAAAGAAAGCTTTCTGAGAAACTGCTTAGTGTTCTGTTAATTCATACTCACAGAGTTACATCTGTATTTTCGTGGATCTCTTTGCTAGCCTTATTTCTGTGAATCTGAGAACAGATATTTTCGGATCCCTTTGAAGACTATAGGGCCAAAGGAAATATCCTCCGATAACAAAGAGAAAGAAGCTTTCTGAGAAACTTCTTTGTGTTCTGTGAAATCATCTCACAGAGTTTACAGCTTTTCCCCCTCCCTCAAGAAGCCTTTCGCTAAGACAGTTCTTGTGGAATTGGCAAAGTGATATTTGGAAGCCCATAAAAGGCTATGGTGAAAAAGGAAATATACTCAGAAGAAATCTGGGAAGAAGGTTTCAGAAAACTGCTTAGTGTTCTGTTAATTCATCTCACAGAGTTACATCTGTATTTCGTGGATCTCTTTGCTAGCCTTATTTCTGTGGAATCTGAGAACAGATATTTCGGATCCCTTTGAAGACTATAGGGCCAAAGGAAATATCCTCCGATAACAAAGAGAAAGAAGCTTTCTGAGAAACTTCTTTGTGTTCTGTGAAATCATCTCACAGAGTTACAGCTTTCCCTTCAAGAAGCCTTTCGCTAAGACAGTTCTTGTGGAATTGCAAAGTGATATTTGGAAGCCCATAGAGGGCTATGGTGAAAAAGGAAATATCCTCAGATGAAATCTGGAAAGAAGCTTTCTGAGAAACTGCTTAGTGTTCTGTTAATTCATCTCACAGAGTTACATCTGTATTTCGTGGATCTCTTTGCTAGCCTTATTTCTGTGGAATCTGAGAACAGATATTTCGGATCCCTTTGAAGACTATAGGGCCAAAGGAAATATCCTCCGATAACAAAGAGAAAGAAGTTTTCTGAGAAACTTCTTTGTGTTCTGTGAAATCATCTCACAGAGTTACAGCTTTCCCCTCAAGAAGCCTTTCGCTAAGACAGTTCTTGTGGAATTGCAAAGTGATATTTGGAAGCCCATAGAGGGCTATGGTGAAAAAGGAAATATCCTCAGATGAAATCTGGAAAGAAGCTTTCTGAGAAACTGCTTAGTGTTCTGTTAATTCATCTCACAGAGTTACATCTGTATTTCGTGGATCTCTTTGCTAGCCTTATTCTGTGGAATCTGAGAACAGATATTTCGGATCCCTTTGAAGACTATAGGGCCAAAGGAAATATCCTCCGATAACAAAGAGAAAGAAGCTTTCTGAGAAACTTCTTTGTGTTCTGTGAAATCATCTCACAGAGTTACAGTTTTTTTTATCTTTCCCCTCAAGAAGCCTTTCGCTAAGACAGTTCTTGTGGAATTGGCAAAGTGATATTTGGAAGCCCATAGAGGGCTATGGTGAAAAAGGAAATATCCTCAGATGAAATCTGGAAAGAAGCTTTCTGAGAAACTGCTTAGTGTTCTGTTAATTCATCTCACAGAGTTACATCTGTATTTCGTGGATCTCTTTGCTAGCCTTATTTCTGTGGAATCTGAGAACAGATATTTCGGATCCCTTTGAAGACTATAGGGCCAAAGGAAATATCCTCCGATAACAAAGAGAAAGAAGCTTTCTGAGAAACTTCTTTGTGTTTCTGTGAAATCATCTCACAGAGTTACAGCTTTCCCCCAAGAAGCCTTTCGCTAAGACAGTTCTTGTGGAATTGGCAAAGTGATATTTGGAAGCCCATAGAGGCTATGGTGAAAAAGGAAATATCCTCAGATGAAATCTGCAAAGAAGCTTTCTGAGAAACTGCTTAGTGTTCTGTTAATTCATCTCACAGAGTTACATCTGTATTTCGTGGATCTCTTTGCTAGCCTTATTTCTGTGGAATCTGAGAACAGATAATTCGGATCCCTTTGAAGACTATAGGGCCAAAGAAATATCCTCCGAAAATAACAAAGAGAAAGAAGCTTTCTGAGAAACTTCTTTGTGTTCTGTGAAATCATCTCACACAGAGTTACAGCTTTCCCCTCAAGAAGCCTTTCGCTAAGACAGTTATTGTGGAATTGGCAAAGTGATATTTGGAAGCCCATAGAGGGCTATGGTGAAAAAGGAAATATCCTCAGATGAAATCTGGAAAGAAGCTTTCTGAGAAACCAGCTTAGTGTTCTGTTAATTTCATCTCACAGAGTTTACATCTGTTATTTCGTGGATCTCTTTGCTAGCCTTATTTCTGTGGAATCTGAGAACAGATATTTCTTCTTTGTGTTTCTGTTAAATCAATAGCACAAGTGTTACAGCTTTACCCTCAAGAAAGCCTTTCGTCTTAACGTATCAGGTCTTGTGGAATTGGCCAAGAGATGTTAATTTTGGAAAGCCAATAGCAGCGTCTCTATGGGTTTGAAAAAGGAAATATCCTCAGGATAGGAAATCGGGAAAGAAGCTTGTCTGCATAATTACTATTCTTAGTGATTCTGTTTTATTTTAATATATTTATTTTTTTTAAAAAATTTTCATCTCACGGAGTTTACATCTGTATTTCATGGATCCTCTTTGATATCAGTATTTTCTGTGGAATCTCGAGATCTAGGATAATTCGGATACCCTTAGAAATGTCTTTAGGGACCTTCGAAGGATATATCGCTTCTGACTAAACAAAATGAGAATGTCCTAGCTTTTCGTGAGTAATAATTACTTTGTGTTATCTGATCGAAATGTCATGTTCTCATACTGGAGTTGGTACAGCTGTCACACACCTCAAGAAGCCTTTTCGCTAAGACCAGTTCTTGTGGGAATTGGCCAAGTGATAATGGGGGAAACGCATAGAGGGCTATGGTGGAAAAAGGAAATAGCCTAAGATGAAAATCTGGGGAAAGAAGCATTCTGGAGGAAACTGCTCTGTGCTTGTGTGACTTTCCACTCACCAGAGTTACCACTGTGTAATTCGTGGATATCTTTTGCTAGCCTTATTTCAGTGGAATCTGAGAGCAGATATGTTCGGGTGTACCCCTTCTGTATGTCTAGAGGGCCAAAGGAAAATATCCACAAATATCAAAGAGGAAAATAATCTTAATGAGAAACTTCTTTGTGTTCTGTGAAATCATATCACAGAGTTACAGCTTTCCCCCCAAGAATTCGTTTCGCTAAGAGAGTTCTTGTGGACTTCGCAACAAAGTGATAATTGGAGGGGCCTTAGAGTTCTATTGTGATGATAACGAAATATGCCTCAGATGAAAATCTGGAAAGGAAAGAAGCTTTCGCTGAGCAACTGCTTAGTGTTCTGTTCATTCATTTTACTGAGTTATTCATCTGTATTTTGTAGATTCTCTTGCTTTGCTAGAATTATTAACTTTGGGAATCTGGAGTACGAGGATATTGGTACCAGTTCACTTCTGATTGATCGATTTTGGCCAAGCCGAATTATACCCCACCGTTAAAAATAAACATAGATAGTAAGACATTTGTCTGAAGATAAAATTGATTGTGTTCATGTGGAAATACATCGCACTGATGTTTACTGCTTTCTCAACTCAATGATGCCCTTTCGCTAAGTAAGTGACTTGCGGAATGGCCTAAGCGTGATATTGTGCGGGAAGCACTTGGTTCCATTGGCTATGTCTGGTCTAGTGATTGATACAGAAAATATTCCTTAGATGTTAAGCGGGATATTACAAGCCTTTCGGAGAAACTCGTTAGAGAGTCCTCACTTTGCCATTTTTAACTTCCATATCACAGTTAGTTACATCTGTATTGCGTGGGATTCGTGCGTGATAGCCGTATTTCTGCTGGATTCTGAGAGCAGCATCAATTTCACGGATCCCTTTGAAGACCATTGGGCCATATAGGAAATAATCCTTTCCGGGTAGAAAAATAGAAAAGTAAGATTTCTGATGAAGGCTTTCTATGTTGGTTCTGTGTAAAGCTTCTCACAGAGTTTACAGCTTTCCCCTCACAGTACGCCTTTCGACCTATAGGACAGTTTCTTGCGGAGATATTTGGCACAAGTGATAGTTGGGAAAAAAGAAGCCTCGTTTGGTAGGTCTATGCGTGACAAAGGAAACTAATCCTCAGATGAAATAGGGAGAAGAAAGAAGTCTTTCTGAGAAACTGGCTTAGTGTGTCTGTTAATTCTACTCCTGCACAGAGTTTTTTCTGAAATATAGTGGGAGTCTCGATTTGATAGCCTTATTTTCTGTGGAATCTGGAGTAACTGATATTTCAGGATCCTTTTGATTGACCTATTTGACGCCAAAAGGACAAGTAACCCCTCGATAGAAAAAGAGAAGAGATGCTTTCTGTTAGAAGACTTCTTATGTGGCTCTGTGAAATGGTCTCACAGAGTAACATCCTTGCAGCCTCAAATCATGCCTTTTCGCTAAGACAGATCTTTGGAATTGGCAAAGTGGATATTGGAAGCCCATAAGGCTATGTGAAAAAAATACCTCAAGATGAAATCGAAAAACTTTCTGTGAAACTTGCTTATTGTTCTGTTAATTGATCTCACAGAGTTTACATACCCTGTATTTCGTGATCTCTTTGCTAGCCTTATTTCCTTGAATCAGAGAACAATATTTTCGATCCCTTTCAAGACTATAGGGCCAATGGAAGTGTCCACCGATACAGAGAGAAGAAGCTTTCTGAAAACTTCTTGAGTTCCTGTGAAAAAATCATCTCACAGAGATACCAGCCTTGCCCTCACTGTAGCCCCTTTCGCGAAGATCCAGTTCTTGTGAATGGCAAAGTGATTATTTGAAGCCCTAGAGGGCTATGTGCAAAAAGAAATGTGCTCAATAAAATCTTCTGGAAAGAAGATTTCTGAGAAACTGATTAGTGTTCTGTTAATTCATCTCAGAAGTTACATCCTGTATTTCTGTGGGATCTCGTTGATATCCTGATTTCTGTGAAATCGTGTCGAAAACAGATATTTCGGTTCCCTTTGAAGACTATAGGGGCCATAACAGGGAAATATCCTCCCGATAACAAAGAGTTTAAAGAAGCTTCCCCCTGACGAAACTTCTTTGTGTTCTTGTGAAATCATCTCACAGAGTTACAGCGTTTCCCCTGGTAAGCTAAGCTCTTTCGCCTAATACAGGTCTTGTGGAATTAGGCACAAAAGTGATATTTGGAAGAACCCATAGAGGCTATAGGGGTGCAAAAGGAAATAATCCTCAGTTGAAATCTGAAAGAAGCTTTCTGAGAAACCGCTTAAGTGTTCTGTTCATTCTTTGATCACGGAGCTTACATCTGTGATTTCGTGATCTCTTTGCTAGCCTTATTTCTGTGGAATACTGAGTTAACAGATATTTTCGGCATCCCTTTGAAGACGATAGGCCAAAGGAAATATCTCTCCGATTAATCAAAGAGGGTAAAGAAGCTTTCTTGAGAAAACTTCGTTTGTGTTCTGTGAAGATCATCTCACAGAGTTACAGCTTTTTCCCTCAAGAAGCCTTTTCGCTATGACAGTTCTTGTGGAATTGGCAAATGTGGATATTTCGGAAGCCCATAGGGAGGCGGGCTATGTTGAAAAAGGAAATAATCCGGCAGATGAAATCTGGAAAAGAATGCTTTCTGAGGAAACTGCTTAGTGTTCTTTTAATTCATCTCACAGAGTTACATCTGTATTTAGTTGATCATCATTGCTAGCCCTTATTTCTCTGTGGAATCTTAGAACAGATATTCGTATCCCTCTGAATTCTAAAAGGGCTCAAGGAAATATTCTCTATAACAAAGAGAAATAATCTTTCTGAGAAACATATTCTCTGTTCTGGTGAAATCCATCTCACAGCAGTTACAGCTTTACCCCTCAAGAAGCCTTTCGCTAAGACAGTTTCTTGTGGAATTGGCAAAGTGATATTTGTTAGCCCATAGATGGCTAATGTGAAAAATGAAATATCCTCAAAGAAATCTTGGAAAGAAGCTTTCTTGAGGAAACCTGCTTAGTGTTCTTTTAATAATTCATCTCACAGAGCAAGTTACATCCTGTATTATCGTGGATCTCTTTGAATAGCCTTATATTTCTGTGGAATCTAAGAACATGATACTTCGGTATCCCCTTAGAAAAACGATTAGGGCCAAAGGAATTATCCACCGATAAACATTGAGAAATGAAGCCTTTCTGAGTTCAAACTTCTTTGTGTTTGTAAAATCATCTCACAGGATTAGAGCTTCCCCTCAATAAGCCTTTCCGATAAACAGTTCTTACTTGAATTGGCAAAGTGATATTGCGGAAGCACATAGAGGGCTATGATGAAAAAGGAATTATTCTCCGATTAAATTGGAAAAAAGCTTTCCCTGAGAAAACTACTTCATTGTTCTGGTAGAATTCATGAACTCACAGAGTTACATCTGTATTTCGTGATCTCTTTGCTAGCCTTATTTCTGTGGAATCTGAGAACAGATATTTCGGATCCCTTTGAAGACTATAGGCCAAAGGAAATATCCTCCGATAACAAAGAGAAACAGAAGCTTTCTCGAGAAACTTCTTTGTGTTCTGTGAAATCATCTCACAGAGTTACAGCTTTCCCCTCAAGAAAGCCTTTCGCTAAGACATTCTTGTGGAATTGGCAAAGTGATATTTTGGAAGCCCCATAGAGGGCTATGCGTGAAAAAGAAATATCCTCAGATGAAATCTGGAAAGAAGCCTTTCTGCAGCCAAACAGCTTAGTGTTCTGTTCTGCTAACTTCATCTCACAGAGCTTAACATCTGTATTTCGTGACGATTCTCTTAGCTAGTCCTTATTTCTGTGGAATCTGAGAACAGGATATTTCGGATCCCTTTGAAGACTATAGGGCCAAAGTAAATATCCTCCGATAACAAAGAGTGGAAAATAAGCTTTCTAGAGAAACTTCTTTGTGTTCTGTGAAATCATCTCACAGAGTTACAGCTTTCCCCCCTCAAGAAGCCTTTCGCTAAGACAGTTTCTTGTGGACTTGGCAATGTGATATTTGGAAGCCCAATAGAGAGGGCTATGTGAAAAAGGAAATATCCTCAGTTATGAAATCTGGAAAGAAGCTTTCGTGAGAAAACTGCTCAGTGTTCTGTTCATTCATCTCACAGAGTTTACATCTTATTTCGTGGATCTCTTTGCTAGCCCTAATTTCTGTGGAATCAGAGAAACAGATATTTCGGATCCCTTTAAGACTATTAGGGCCCCAAAGAAATATCCCCGATACAAAAGAGAAAGAAGCTTTCTGAGAAACTTCTTTGTGTTCTGAGAAATCATTTCACAGAGTTACAGCTTTCCCCTCAAGAAGCCTTTCGCTAAGACAGTTCTTGTGGAATTGGCAAAGTGATATTTGGAAGCCCATAGAGGGCTATGGTGAAAAAGGAAATATCCTCAGATGAAATCTGGAAAGAAGCTTTCTGAGAAACTGCTTAGTGTTCTGTTAATTCATCTCACAGAGTTACATCTGTATTTCGTGGATCTCTTTGCTAGCCTTATTTCTGTGGAATCTGAGAACAGATATTTCGGATCCCTTTGAAGACTATAGGGCCAAAGGAAATATCCTCCGATAACAAAGAGAAAGAAGCTTTCTGAGAAACTTCTTTGTGTTCTGTGAAATCATCTCACAGAGTTACAGCTTTCCCCTCAAGAAGCCTTTCGCTAAGACAGTTCTTGTGGAATTGGCAAAGTGATATTTGGAAGCCCATAGAGGGCTATGGTGAAAAAGGAAATATCCTCAGATGAAATCTGGAAAGAAGCTTTCTGAGAAACTGCTTAGTGTTCTGTTAATTCATCTCACAGAGTTACATCTGTATTTCGTGGATCTCTTTGCTAGCCTTATTTCTGTGGAATCTGAGAACAGATATTTCGGATCCCTTTGAAGACTATAGGGCCAAAGGAAATATCCTCCGATAACAAAGAGAAAGAAGCTTTCTGAGAAACTTCTTTGTGTTCTGTGAAATCATCTCACAGAGTTACAGCTTTCCCCTCAAGAAGCCTTTCGCTAAGACAGTTCTTGTGGAATTGGCAAAGTGATATTTGGAAGCCCATAGAGGGCTATGGTGAAAAAGGAAATATCCTCAGATGAAATCTGGAAAGAAGCTTTCTGAGAAACTGCTTAGTGTTCTGTTAATTCATCTCACAGAGTTACATCTGTATTTCGTGGATCTCTTTGCTAGCCTTATTTCTGTGGAATCTGAGAACAGATATTTCGGATCCCTTTGAAGACTATAGGGCCAAAGGAAATATCCTCCGATAACAAAGAGAAAGAAGCTTTCTGAGAAACTTCTTTGTGTTCTGTGAAATCATCTCACAGAGTTACAGCTTTCCCCTCAAGAAGCCTTTCGCTAAGACAGTTCTTGTGGAATTGGCAAAGTGATATTTGGAAGCCCATAGAGGGCTATGGTGAAAAAGGAAATATCCTCAGATGAAATCTGGAAAGAAGCTTTCTGAGAAACTGCTTAGTGTTCTGTTAATTCATCTCACAGAGTTACATCTGTATTTCGTGGATCTCTTTGCTAGCCTTATTTCTGTGGAATCTGAGAACAGATATTTCGGATCCCTTTGAAGACTATAGGGCCAAAGGAAATATCCTCCGATAACAAAGAGAAAGATTCTGAGAAACTTCTTTGTGTTCTGTGAAATCATCTCACAGAGTTACAGCTTTCCCCTCAAGAAGCCTTTCGCTAAGACAGTTCTTGTGGAATTGGCAAAGTGATATTTGGAAGCCCATAGAGGGCTATGGTGAAAAAGGAAATATCCTCAGATGAAATCTGGAAAGAAGCTTTCTGAGAAACTGCTTAGTGTTCTGTTAATTCATCTCACAGAGTTACATCTGTATTTCGTGGATCTCTTTGCTAGCCTTATTTCTGTGGAATCTGAGAACAGATATTTCGGATCCCTTTGAAGACTATAGGGCCAAAGGAAATATCCTCCGATAACAAAGAGAAAGAAGCTTTCTGAGAAACTTCTTTGTGTTCTGTGAAATCATCTCACAGAGTTACAGCTTTCCCCTCAAGAAGCCTTTCGCTAAGACAGTTCTTGTGGAATTGGCAAAGTGATATTTGGAAGCCCATAGAGGGCTATGGTGAAAAAGGAAATATCCTCAGATAATCTGGAAAGAAGCTTTCTGAGAAACTGCTTAGTGTTCTGTTAATTCATCTCACAGAGTTACATCTGTATTTCGTGGATCTCTTTGCTAGCCTTATTTCTGTGGAATCTGAGAACAGATATTTCGGATCCCTTTGAAGACTATAGGGCCAAAGGAAATATCCTCCGATAACAAAGAGAAAGAAGCTTTCTGAGAAACTTCTTTGTGTTCTGTGATATCATCTCACAGATTACAGCTTTCCTATACGAAGCCTTTCGCTAAGCACAGTCTGTGTAAAATTGCAAAGTTAATCTAGGAAGCCTATATATAAGGGGTATGGTGAAAAAAGGAAATATCCCCGATGAAATCTGAAAGAAGATTTCTGAGAAACTGCATATGTTCTGTTAATTCATCTCACAGAGTTACTCTTATTTCGTGGGATCTCTTTGCTATCATTATTCTGTGGAATCTGAGAACAATATACGGATCCCCTTTAAGCTATAGGCGCCCAAAGGAAATAACCTCCGATAAAAAAGATAAAGAAGCATCTTTCTGAGAAACTTCTTTGTGTTTCATTAAAATCAACACAATAGTTACAGCTTTTCCATTCAAGAAATCCTTTCGCGAGACAGTTTCTTGTGAATTGCAGAGTGATATTTGGCAGCCGCATAGAGGGCTATGGTGAGATTTAGAAAATATCCTCCAGAGGAAAACTGGAAAGAAGCTTTCTGAGAAAATGCTTAGTTGTTCCTGTTTAATTATCCATCACCCTCCCCCAACTATGAAACACATAAGTACAAGTGTTTCTTCCTTGGATCCTCTATGCAAGCAATTATTTCTGTGGAATCTGAGAAAAGATATAATCGGTATCCATTTGCAGACTATAGAGCCAAAGGAAAAAATAAAAAAAAAATATCACCTCCGATACCAAAGATAAAGAGGCTTTCTGAGCAACTTCTTTGTGTTTCTTGTGAAATCCAACTCCACAGAGTTACAGCTTTCCCCCTCAACAAGCCATTCGCGTTCGACAGTTCTTGAGAAATTGGCAAATTATATTTGGAAGCCCTTAGAGGGCTAATGGTGGAAAAAAGGAAATATCCTCAGATGAAATCTGGAAAGAAGCCTTTCTGAGAAACTGCTTTAAGTGTTTCTGTTAAGCTCATCTCACAGATTACATCTGTATTTCGTGGATCCTTTGCTAGCCTTATTTCTGTGGAATCGTGAGAACAGATATTTCGGGTCCTCGCAATGAAGACTATAGGGCCATAGGAAATATCCTCCGGTAACAAGGTAGAAAGAATGCTAGTCTGGAGAACTTGTCTTTTATTCGTGAAATCATCTCACAGAGATAACAGCTTTCCCCTCGAATAATCCATGTCGCTAATACATTTCTTGTGGAATTGGCAAAGTGATACTTGGAAGCCCGTAGAGGCTATGATGAAAAAGGAAATATCCTCTCACATGAAATGCGGGAAAGTAAATGTTTTCTGTGTGAAAGCCATGGCTTATGTTCTGTTAATTCATCACACAGAGTTACAATCTGTATTTCGCGTGTATCTCTTTGCTAGCCGTCTATTTCTGTGGAATCTGAATGAGAGATATTTCTGATGGATCCCTTTGAAGACCTTTAGGGCTCAAGATCGAAATATCACTCTGCGATAACAAATAAAAGAAGTTTTCTGAGATAACTTCTTCAATTTCTTGTGTTTCTGTGGAAATCATCTCACAGAAAGTTACAAGCTTTCGCCCTAGAAGAAGCCGATGCACTAAATACAGTTATTGTGGAAATTGGCAAAGGGTGATAATATGGAAGCCCTAGAGTCGAGGATATTTCCTTTGGCCTATAGTCTTCAAAGGGCTTCCGAAATATCTGTTCTCAGATTCCACAGAAATAAGTCTTAGCAAAGAGATCCACGAGGGGAAGCTGTAACTCTGTGAGATGAATTACAGAACACAAAGCAGTTTCTCAGAAAGCTTCTTTCCAGATTTCATCTGAGGATATTTCCTTTTTCACCATAGCCCTCTAAAGGCTTCCAAATATCACTTTCAGATTCCACAGAAATAAGGCTTAGCGAAAGGCTCCACGAGGGAAAGCTGTAAACTCTGTGAGATGATTTCACAGAACACAAAGAAGTTTCTCAGAAAGCTTCTTTCACTTTTTCATCGGAGGATATTTCCTTTGGCCCCATAGTCTTCAAAGGGATCCAAATATCACTTTCAGATTCCACAAGAATAAGGCTAGCAAAGAGATCCACGAAATACAGATGTAACTCTGTGAGATGAATTCACAGAACACTAAGCAGTTTCTCAGAAAGCTTCTTTCCAGATTTCATCTGAGGATATTTCCTTTTTCACCATAGCCCTCTATGGGCTTCCAAATATCACTTTGCCAATTCCACAAAACTAACAGTCTTAGCGAAAGGATTCTTGAGGGGAAAGCTGTAACTCTGTGAGATGATTTCACAGAACACAAAGAAGTTTCTCAGAAAGCTTCTTTCCAGATTTCATCTGAGGATATTTCCTTTTTCACCCTATAGTCCTCAAAGGGATCCAAATATCACTGTTGCTCAATTCCACAAGAACTGTCTAGCAAAAGGCTTCTTGAGGGGAAAGCTGTAACTCTGTGAGATGAATTCACAGAACACAAAGCAGTTTCTCTCAGAAAGCTTCTTTCTCTTTGTTATCGGAGGATATTTCTTTTTCCCTATAGTCTTCAAAGGGCTCCGAAATATCACTTTCTCAGATTCCACAAGAAATAAGGCTAGCAAAGAGATTCTTGAAAAAGCTGTAACTCTGTGAGATGAATTAACAGAACACAAAGCAGTTTCTCAGAAAGCTTCTTTCCAGATTTCATCTGAGGATATTTCCTTTTTCACCATAGCCCTCTATGGGCTTCCAAATATCACGTTGCCAATTCCACAAGAACTGTCTTAGCGAAAGGCTTCTTGAGGGGAAAGCTGTAACTCTGTGAGATGATTTCACAGAACACAAAGAAGTTTCTCAGAAAGCTTCTTTCTCTTTTTATCTGAGGATATTTCCTTTGGCCCTATAGTCTTCAAAGGGATCCAAAATATCACTTCTCAGATTCCACAGAAATAAGGCTAGCAAAGAGATCCACGAAATACAGCTGTAACTCTGTGAGATGAATTCAACAGAACACAAAGCAGTTTCTCAGAAAGCTTCTTTCCAGATTTCATCTGAGGATATTTCCTTTTCACCATAGCCCTCTATGGGCTTCCAAATATCACTTTTCCAATTCCACAAGAATAAGGCTGTCTTAGCGAAAGGCTTCTTGAAATACAAAGCTGTAAACTCTGTGAGATGAATTTCACAGAACACAAGCAGTTTCTCAGAAAGCTTCTTTCCAGATTTGTTATCGGAGGATATTTCCTTTTTCCCATAGCCCTCTAAGGGCTTCCAAATATCACTTTCTCAGAATTCCACAGAAATAAGGCTAGCAAAGAGATCCACGAAATACAGATGTAACTCTGTGAGATGAATTCACAGAACACAAGCAGTTTCTCAGAAAGCTTCTTTCCAGATTTCATCTGAGGATATTTCCTTTTTCACCATAGCCCTCTATGGGCTTCCAAATATCACTTTGCCAATTCCACAAGAACTGTCTTAGCGAAAGGCTTCTTGAGGGAAAGCTGTAACTCTGTGAGATGATTTCACAGAACACAAAGAAGTTTCTCAGAAAGCTTCTTTCTCTTTGTTATCGAGGATATTTCCTTTTTCCCTATAGTCTTCAAAGGGATCCGAAATATCACTTCTCAGATTACACAGAAATAAGCTAGCAAAGAGATCCACGAGGGGAACAGATGTAACTCTGTGAGATGAATTAACAGAACACTAAGCAGTTTCTCAGAAAGCTTCTTTCCAGATTTCATCTGAGGATATTTCCTTTTTCACCATAGCCCTCTATGGGATTCCAAATATCACTTTGCAATTCCACAGAAATAAGTCTTAGCGAAAGAGATCTTGAAAAAGATGTAACTCTGTGAGATGATTAACAGAACACAAAGCAGTTTCTCAGAAAGCTTCTTTCTCAGATTTTATCTGAGGATATTTCCTTTTTCACCATAGCCTTCAATGGGATCCGAAATATCACTTTCCAATTCCACAGAAATAAGGTCTAGCGAAAGAGATCCACGGGGAAACAGCTGTAACTCTGTGAGATGAATTCACAGAACACAAAGCAGTTTCTCAGAAAGCTTCTTTCTCAGATTATCGAGGATATTTCCTTTTCACCATAGTCCTCAAAGGGATTCCAAATATCACTTTCTCAGATTCCACAGAAATAAGGCTTAGCAAAGAGATTGACGGGAATACAGATGTAACTCTGTGAGATGAATTAACAGAACACAAAGCAGTTTCTCAGAAAGCTTCTTTCCAGATTTCATCTGAGGATATTTCCTTTTTCACCATAGCCCTCTATGGGCTTCCAAATATCACTTTGCCAATTCCACAAGAACTGTCTTAGCGAAAGGCTTCTTGAGGGAAAGCTGTAACTCTGTGAGATGATTTCACAGAACACAAAGAAGTTTCTCAGAAAGCTTCTTTCTCTTTGTTATCGGAGGATATTTCCTTTGGCCCTATAGTCTTCAAAGGGATCCGAAATATCTGTTCTCAATTCCACAGAAATAAGGCTAGCAAAGAGATCCACGAAATACAGATGTAACTCTGTGAGATGAATTAACAGAACACTAAGCAGTTTCTCAGAAAGCTTCTTTCCAGTTTTTCTCTGAGGATATTTCCTTTTCACCATAGCCCTCTATGGGCTTCCAAATATCACTTTGCCAATTCCACAAGAACTGTCTTAGCGAAAGGCTTCTTGAGGGGAAAGCTGTAACTCTGTGAGATGATTTCACAGAACACTAAGAAGTTTCTCAGAAAGCTTCTTTCCAGATTTCATCTGAGGATATTTCCTTTTTCACCATAGCCTCTAAAGGGCTTCCAAATATCACTTTGCAATTCCACAAGAAATAAGGCTAGCAAAGGATCTTGAGGGAAAGCTGTAACTCTGTGAGATGAATTAACAGAACACAAAGCAGTTTCTCAGAAAGCTTCTTTCCATTTTATCTGAGGATATTTCCTTTTTCACCATAGCCTTCTAGGGCTTCCAAATATCTTTGCCTCAGATTCACACAGAAATGTCTTAGCGAAAGGCTTCTCTCAGGGGAAATACAGCTGTAACTCTGTGAGTATGATTTCACAGAACACAAAGCAGTTTCTCAGAAAGCTTCTTTCCAGATTTCATATGAGGATATTTCCTTTTTCACCCTATAGTCCCTCTAAGGGATCCAAATATCACTTTCTCAATTCCACAAAATAAGTCTAGCAAAGAGATCTTGAGGGGAATACAGCTGTAACTCTGTGAGATGAATTAACAGAACACAAAGCAGTTTCTCAGAAAGCTTCTTTCCTTTTTCATCTGAGGATATTTCCTTTTTCACCTATAGCCCTCTCAAAGGGATTCCAAATATCACTTTGCAAATTCCACAGAAAAGTCTTAGCGAAAGAGATTCTTGAGGGGAAAGCTGTAACTCTGTGAGATGAATTTCACAGAACACTAAGCAGTTTCTCAGAAAGCTTCTTTCCAGATTTTTATCTGAGGATATTTCCTTTTTCACCATAGTCCTCTGGGCTTCCAAATATCACTTTGAAATAATTAGCACAAGAACTGTCTTAACGAAAGGCTTCTTGAAGGGGAAAGCTGTAACTCTGTGAGATGATTAACAGAACACAAGCAAGTTTCTCAGAAAGCTTCTTTCCAGTTTTGTTATGAGGATATTTCCTATTTCACTTTGGCCCTATATGGGCTTCCAAATCCGAACTTTGTTCTCATTCCACAAAAAAGTCTAGCAAAGAGATCCTTTCTGGGAAAATCTGTAACTCTGTGAGATGAATTAACAGAACACTAAGCAGTTTTCTCAGAAAAGCTTCTTTGCTAGCCTTATTTCTGTGGAATCTGAGAACAGATATTTCGGCCATTTGAAGAACACTTTAGGGCCAAAGGAAATATCCTTCGATAACAAAGAGAAAAAGAAGCTTTGTTCGAGAAACTACTTTCTTGTATAGGGCCAAAGGAAATATCCTCCGATAACAAAGAGAAAGAAGCTTTCTGAGAAAACTTCTTTGTGTTCTGTGAAATCATCTCACAGAGTTACAGCTTTCCCCTCAAGAAGCCTTTCGCTAAGACAGTTCTTGTGGAATTGGCAAAGTGATATTTGGAAGCCCATAGAGGGCTATGGTGAAAAAGGAAATATCCTCAGATGAAATCTGGAAAGAAGCTTTCTGAGAAACTGCTTAGTGTTCTGTTAATTCATCTCACAGAGTTACATCTGTATTTCGTGGATCTCTTTGCTAGCCTTATTTCTGTGGAATCTGAGAACAGATATTTCGGATCCCTTTGAAGACTATAGGGCCAAAGGAAATATCCTCCGATAACAAAGAGAAAGAAGCTTTCTGAGAAACTTCTTTGTGTTCTGTGAAATCATCTCACAGAGTTACAGCTTTCCCCTCAAGAAGCCTTTCGCTAAGACAGTTCTTGTGGAATTGGCAAAGTGATATTTGGAAGCCCATAGAGGGCTATGGTGAAAAAGGAAATATCCTCAGATGAAATCTGGAAAGAAGCTTTCTGAGAAACTGCTTAGTGTTCTGTTAATTCATCTCACAGAGTTACATCTGTATTTCGTGGATCTCTTTGCTAGCCTTATTTCTGTGGAATCTGAGAACAGATATTTCGGATCCCTTTGAAGACTATAGGGCCAAAGGGAAATATCCTCCGATAACAAAGAGAAAGAAGCTTTCTGAGAAACTTCTTTGTGTTCTGTGAAATCATCTCACAGAGTTACAGCTTTCCCCTCAAGAAGCCTTTCGCTAAGACAGTTCTTGTGGAATTGGCAAAGTGATATTGGGAAGCCCATAGAGGGCTATGGTGAAAAAGGAAATATCCTCAGATGAAATCTGGAAAGAAGCTTTCTGAGAAACTGCTTAGTGTTCTGTTAATTCATCTCACAGAGTTACATCTGTATTTCGTGGATCTCTTTGCTAGCCTTATTTCTGTGGAATCTGAGAACAGATATTTCGGATCCCTTTGAAGACTATAGGGCCAAAGGAAATATCCTCCGATAACAAAGAGAAAGAAGCTTTCTGAGAAACTTCTTTGTGTTCTGTGAAATCATCTCACAGAGTTACAGCTTTCCCTCAAGAAGCCTTTCGCTAAGACAGTTCTTGTGGAATTGGCAAAGTGATATTTGGAAGCCCATAGAGGGCTATGGTGAAAAAGGAAATATCCTCAGATGAAATCTGGAAAGAAGCTTTCTGAGAAACTGCTTAGTGTTCTGTTAATTCATCTCACAGAGTTACATCTGTATTTCGTGGATCTCTTTGCTAGCCTTATTTCTGTGGAATCTGAGAACAGATATTTCGGATCCCTTTGAAGACTATAGGGCCAAAGGAAATATCCTCCGATAACAAAGAGAAAGAAGCTTTCTGAGAAACTTCTTTGTGTTCTGTGAAATCATCTCACAGAGTTACAGCTTTCCCCTCAAGAAGCCTTTCGCTAAGACAGTTCTTGTGGAATTGGCAAAGTGATATTTGGAAGCCCATAGAGGGCTATGGTGAAAAAGGAAATATCCTCAGATGAAATCTGGAAAGAAGCTTTTGAGAAACTGCTTAGTGTTCTGTTAATTCATCTCACAGAGTTACATCTGTATTTCGTGGATCTCTTTGCTAGCCTTATTTCTGTGGAATCTGAGAACAGATATTTCGGATCCCTTTGAAGACTATAGGGCCAAAGGAAATATCCTCCGATAACAAAGAGAAAGAAGCTTTCTGAGAAACTTCTTTGTGTTCTGTGAAATCATCTCACAGAGTTACAGCTTTCCCCTCAAGAAGCCTTTCGCTAAGACAGTTCTTGTGGAATTGGCAAAGTGATATTTGGAAGCCCATAGAGGGCTATGGTGAAAAAGGAAATATCCTCAGATGAAATCTGGAAAGAAGCTTTCTGAGAAACTGCTTAGTGTTCTGTTAATTCATCTCACAGAGTTACATCTGTATTTCGTGGATCTCTTTGCTAGCCTTATTTCTGTGGAATCTGAGAACAGATATTTCGGATCCCTTTGAAGACTATAGGGCCAAAGGAAATATCCTCCGATAACAAAGAGAAAGAAGCTTTCTGAGAAACTTCTTTGTGTTCTGTGAAATCATCTCACAGAGTTACAGCTTTCCCCTCAAGAAGCCTTTCGCTAAGACAGTTCTTGTGGAATTGAAGTGATATTTGGAAGCCCATAGAGGGCTATGGTGAAAAAGGAAATATCCTCAGATGAAATCTGGAAAGAAGCTTTCTGAGAAACTGCTTAGTGTTCTGTTAATTCATCTCACAGAGTTACATCTGTATTTCGTGGATCTCTTTGCTAGCCTTATTTTGTGGAATCTGAGAACAGATATTTCGGATCCCTTTGAAGACTATAGGGCCAAAGGAAATATCCTCCGATAACAAAGAGAAAGAAAGAAGCTTTCTGAGAAACTTCTTTGTGTTCTGTGAAATCATCTCACAGAGTTACAGCTTTCCCCTCAAGAAGCCTTTCGCTAAGACAGTTCTTGTGGAATTGGCAAAGTGATATTTGGAAGCCCATAGAGGGCTATGGTGAAAAGGAAATATCCTCAGATGAAATCTGGAAAGAAGCTTTCTGAGAAACTGCTTAGTGTTCTGTTAATTCATCTCACAGAGTTACATCTGTATTTCGTGGATCTCTTTGCTAGCCTTATTTCTGTGGAATCTGAGAACAGATATTTCGGATCCCTTTGAAGACTATAGGGCCAAAGGAAATATCCTCCGATAACAAAGAGAAAAGCTTTCTGAGAAACTTCTTTGTGTTCTGTGAAATCATCTCACAGAGTTACAGCTTTCCCCTCAAGAAGCCTTTCGCTAAGACAGTTCTTGTGGAATTGGCAAAGTGATATTTGGAAGCCCATAGAGGGCTATGGTGAAAAAGGAAATATCCTCAGATGAAATCTGGAAAGAAGCTTTCTGAGAAACTGCTTAGTGTTCTGTTAATTCATCTCACAGAGTTACATCTGTATTTCGTGGATCTCTTTGCTAGCCTTATTTCTGTGGAATCTGAGAACAGATATTTCGGATCCCTTTGAAGACTATAGGGCCAAAGGAAATATCCTCCGATAACAAAGAGAAAGAAGCTTTCTGAGAAACTTCTTTGTGTTCTGTGAAATCATCTCACAGAGTTACAGCTTTCCCCTCAAGAAGCCTTTCGCTAAGACAGTTTCTTGTGGAATTGGCAAAGTGATATTTGGAAGCCCATAGAGGGCTATGGTGAAAAAGGAAATATCCTCAGATGAAATCTGGAAAGAAGCTTTCTGAGAAACTGCTTAGTGTTCTGTTAATTCATCTCACAGAGTTACATCTGTATTTCGTGGATCTCTTTGCTAGCCTTATTTCTGTGGAATCTGAGAACAGATATTTCGGATCCCTTTGAAGACTATAGGGCCAAAGGAAATATCCTCCGATAACAAAGAGAAAGAAGCTTTCTGAGAAACTTCTTTGTGTTCTGTGAAATCATCTCACAGAGTTACAGCTTTCCCTCAAGAAGCCTTTCGCTAAGACAGTTCTTGTGGAATTGGCAAAGTGATATTTGGAAGCCCATAGAGGGCTATGGTGAAAAAGGAAATATCCTCAGATGAAATCTGGAAAGAAGCTTTCTGAGAAACTGCTTAGTGTTCTGTTAATTCATCTCACAGAGTTACATCTGTATTTCGTGGATCTCTTTGCTAGCCTTATTTCTGTGGAATCTGAGAACAGATATTTCGGATCCCTTTGAAGACTATAGGGCCAAAGGAAATATCCTCCGATAACAAAGAGAAAGAAGCTTTCTGAGAAACTTCTTTGTGTTCTGTGAAATCATCTCACAGAGTTACAGCTTTCCCTCAAGAAGCCTTTCGCTAAGACAGTTCTTGTGGATTGGCAAAGTGATATTTGGAAGCCCATAGAGGGCTATGGTGAAAAAGGAAATATCCTCAGATGAAATCTGGAAAGAAGCTTTCTGAGAAACTGCTTAGTGTTCTGTTAATTCATCTCACAGAGTTACATCTGTATTTCGTGGATCTCTTTGCTAGCCTTATTTCTGTGGAATCTGAGAACAGATATTTCGGATCCCTTTGAAGACTATAGGGCCAAAGGAAATATCCTCCGATAACAAAGAGAAAGAAGCTTTCTGAGAAACTTCTTTGTGTTCTGTGAAATCATCTCACAGAGTTACAGCTTTCCCTCAAGAAGCCTTTCGCTAAGACAGTTCTTGTGGAATTGGCAAAGTGATATTTGGAAGCCCATAGAGGGCTATGGTGAAAAAGGAAATATCCTCAGATGAAATCTGGAAAGAAGCTTTCTGAGAAACTGCTTAGTGTTCTGTTAATTCATCTCACAGAGTTACATCTGTATTTCGTGGATCTCTTTGCTAGCCTTATTTCTGTGGAATCTGAGAACAGATATTTCGGATCCCTTTGAAGACTATAGGGCCAAAGGAAATATCCTCCGATAACAAAGAGAAAGAAGCTTTCTGAGAAACTTCTTTGTGTTCTGTGAAATCATCTCACAGAGTTACAGCTTTCCCCTCAAGAAGCCTTTCGCTAAGACAGTTCTTGTGGAATTGGCAAAGTGATATTTGGAAGCCCATAGAGGGCTATGGTGAAAAAGGAAATATCCTCAGATGAAATCTGGAAAGAAGCTTTCTGAGAAACTGCTTAGTGTTCTGTTAATTCATCTCACAGAGTTACATCTGTATTTCGTGGATCTCTTTGCTAGCCTTATTTCTGTGGAATCTGAGAACAGATATTTTTCGGATCCCTTTGAAGACTATAGGGCCAAAGGAAATATCCTCCGATAACAAAGAGAAAGAAGCTTTCTGAGAAACTTCTTTGTGTTCTGTGAAATCATCTCACAGAGTTACAGCTTTCCCTCAAGAAGCCTTTCGCTAAGACAGTTCTTGTGGAATTGGCAAAGTGATATTTGGAAGCCCATAGAGGGCTATGGTGAAAAAGGAAATATCCTCAGATGAAATCTGGAAAGAAGCTTTCTGAGAAACTGCTTAGTGTTCTGTTAATTCATCTCACAGAGTTACATCTGTATTTCGTGGATCTCTTTGCTAGCCTTATTTCTGTGGAATCTGAGAACAGATATTTCGGATCCCTTTGAAGACTATAGGGCCAAAGGAAATATCCTCCGATAACAAAGAGAAAGAAGCTTTCTGAGAAACTTCTTTGTGTTCTGTGAAATCATCTCACAGAGTTACAGCTTTCCCTCAAGAAGCTTTCGCTAAGACAGTTCTTGTGGAATTCCTTTGGCCCTATAGTCTTCAAAGGGATCCGAAATATCTGTTCTCAGATTCCACAGAAATAAGGCTAGCAAAGAGATCCACGAAATACAGATGTAACTCTGTGTGAGATGAATTAACAGAACACAAAGCAGTTTCTCAGAAAGCTTCTTTCCAGATTTCATCTGAGGATATTTCCTTTTTCACCATAGCCCTCTATGGGCTTCCAAATATCACTTTGCCAATTCCACAAGAACTGTCTTAGCGAAAGGCTTCTAGAGGGGAAAGCTGTAACTCTGTGAGATGATTTCACAGAACACAAAGAAGTTTCTCAGAAAGCTTCTTTCTCTTTGTTATCGGAGGATATTTCCTTTGGCCCTATAGTCTTCAAAGGGATCCGAAATATCTGTTCTCAGATTCCACAGAAATAAGGCTAGCAAAGAGATCCACGAAATACAGATGTAACTCTGTGAGATGAATTACAGAACACTAAGCAGTTTCTCAGAAAGCTTCTTTCCAGATTTCATCTGAGGATATTTCCTTTTTCACCATAGCCCTCTATGGGGCTTCCAAATATCACTTTGCCAATTCCACAAGAAATGTCTTAGCGAAAGGCTTCTTGAGGGGACAGCTGTAACTCTGTGAGATGATTTCACAGAACACAAAGAAGTTTCTCAGAAAGCTTCTTTCTCTTTGTTATCGGAGGATATTTCCTTTGGCCCTATAGTCTTCAAAGGGATCCGAAATATATCTGTTCTCAGATTCCACAGAAATAAGGCTAGCAAAGAGATCCACGAAATACAGATGTAACTCTGTGAGATGAATTAACAGAACACTAAGCAGTTTCTCAGAAAGCTTCTTTCCAGATTTCATCTGAGGATATTTCCTTTTTCACCATAGCCCTCTATGGGCTTCCAAATATCACTTTGCCAATTCCACAAGAACTGTCTTAGCGAAAGGCTTCTTGAGGGGAAAGCTGTAACTCTGTGAGATGATTTCACAGAACACAAAGAAGTTTCTCAGAAAGCTTCTTTCTCTTTGTTATCGGAGGATATTTCCTTTGGCCCTATAGTCTTCAAAGGGATCCGAAATATCTGTTCTCAGAGATTCCACAGAAATAAGGCTAGCAAAGAGATCCACGAAATACAGATGTAACTCTGTGTGAGAGATGAATTAACAGAACACTAAGCAGTTTCTCAGAAAGCTTCTTTCCAGATTTCATCTGAGGATATTTCCTTTTTCACCATAGCCCTCTATGGGCTTCCAAATATCACTTTGCCAATTCCACAAGAACTGTCTTAGCGAAAGGCTTCTTGAGGGGAAAGCTGTAACTCTGTGAGATGATTTCACAGAACACAAAGAAGTTTCTCAGAAAGCTTCTTTCTCTTTGTTATCGGAGGATATTTCCTTTGGCCCTATAGTCTTCAAAGGGATCCGAAATATCTGTTCTCAGATTCCACAGAAATAAGGCTAGCAAAGAGATCCACGAAATACAGATGTAACTCTGTGAGATGAATTAACAGAACACTAAGCAGTTTCTCAGAAAGCTTCTTTCCAGATTTCATCTGAGGATATTTCCTTTTTCACCATAGCCCTCTATGGGCTTCCAAATATCACTTTGCCAATTCCACAAGAACTGTCTTAGCGAAAGGCTTCTTGAGGGGAAAGCTGTAACTCTGTGAGATGATTTTCACAGAACACAAAGAAGTTTCTCAGAAAGCTTCTTTCTCTTTGTTATCGGAGGATATTTCCTTTGGCCCTATAGTCTTCAAAGGGATCCGAAATATCTGTTCTCAGATTCCACAGAAATAAGGCTAGCAAAGAGATCCACGAAATACAGATGTAACTCTGTGAGATGAATTAACAGAACACTAAGCAGTTTCTCAGAAAGCTTCTTTCCAGATTTCATCTGAGGATATTTCCTTTTTCACCATAGCCCTCTATGGGCTTCCAAATATCACTTTGCCAATTCCACAAGAACTGTCTTAGCGAAAGGCTTCTTGAGGGGAAAGCTGTAACTCTGTGAGATGATTTCACAGAACACAAAGAAGTTTCTCAGAAAGCTTCTTTCTCTTTGTTATCGGAGGATATTTTCCTTTGGCCCTATAGTCTTCAAAGGGATCCGAAATATCTGTTCTCAGATTCCACAGAAATAAGGCTAGCAAAGAGATCCACGAAATACAGATGTAACTCTGTGAGATGAATTAACAGAACACTAAGCAGTTTCTCAGAAAGCTTCTTTCCAGATTTCATCTGAGGATATTTCCTTTTTCACCATAGCCCTCTATGGGCTTCCAAATATCACTTTGCCAATTCCACAAGAACTGTCTTAGCGAAAGGCTTCTTGAGGGGAAAGCTGTAACTCTGTGAGATGATTTCACAGAACACAAAGAAGTTTCTCAGAAAGCTTCTTTCTCTTTGTTATCGGAGGATATTTCCTTTGGCCCTATAGTCTTCAAAGGGATCCGAAATATCTGTTCTCAGATTCCACAGAAATAAGGCTAGCAAAGAGATCCACGAAATACAGATGTAACTCTGTGAGATGAATTAACAGAACACTAAGCAGTTTCTCAGAAAGCTTCTTTCCAGATTTCATCTGAGGATATTTCCTTTTTCACCATAGCCCTCTATGGGCTTCCAAATATCACTTTGCCAATTCCACAAGAACTGTCTTAGCGAAAGGCTTCTTGAGGGGAAAGCTGTAACTCTGTGAGATGATTTCACAGAACACAAAGAAGTTTCTCAGAAAGCTTCTTTCTCTTTGTTATCGGAGGATATTTTCCTTTGGCCCTATAGTCTTCAAAGGGATCCGAAATATCTGTTCTCAGATTCCACAGAAATAAGGCTAGCAAAGAGATCCACGAAATACAGATGTAACTCTGTGAGATGAATTAACAGAACACTAAGCAGTTTCTCAGAAAGCTTCTTTCCAGATTTCATCTGAGGATATTTCCTTTTTCACCATAGCCCTCTATGGGCTTCCAAATATCACTTTGCCAATTCCACAAGAACTGTCTTAGCGAAAGGCTTCTTGAGGGGAAAGCTGTAACTCTGTGAGATGATTTCACAGAACACAAAGAAGTTTCTCAGAAAGCTTCTTTCTCTTTGTTATCGGAGGATATTTCCTTTGGCCCTATAGTCTTCAAAGGGATCCGAAATATCTGTTCTCAGATTCCACAGAAATAAGGCTAGCAAAGAGATCCACGAAATACAGATGTAACTCTGTGAGATGAATTAACAGAACACTAAGCAGTTTCTCAGAAAGCTTCTTTCCAGATTTCATCTGAGGATATTTCCTTTTTCACCATAGCCCTCTATGGGCTTCCAAATATCACTTTGCCAATTCCACAAGAACTGTCTTAGCGAAAGGCTTCTTGAGGGGAAAGCTGTAACTCTGTGAGATGATTTCACAGAACACAAAGAAGTTTCTCAGAAAGCTTCTTTCTCTTTGTTATCGGAGGATATTTCCTTTGGCCCTATAGTCTTCAAAGGGATCCGAAATATCTGTTCTCAGATTCCACAGAAATAAGGCTAGCAAAGAGATCCACGAAATACAGATGTAACTCTGTGAGATGAATTAACAGAACACTAAGCAGTTTCTCAGAAAGCTTCTTTCCAGATTTCATCTGAGGATATTTCCTTTTTCACCATAGCCCTCTATGGGCTTCCAAATATCACTTTGCCAATTCCACAAGAACTGTCTTAGCGAAAGGCTTCTTGAGGGGAAAGCTGTAACTCTGTGAGATGATTTCACAGAACACAAAGAAGTTTCTCAGAAAGCTTCTTTCTCTTTGTTATCGGAGGATATTTCCTTTGGCCCTATAGTCTTCAAAGGGATCCGAAATATCTGTTCTCAGATTCCACAGAAATAAGGCTAGCAAAGAGATCCACGAAATACAGATGTAACTCTGTGAGATGAATTAACAGAACACTAAGCAGTTTCTCAGAAAGCTTCTTTCCAGATTTCATCTGAGGATATTTCCTTTTTCACCATAGCCCTCTATGGGCTTCCAAATATCACTTTGCCAATTCCACAAGAACTGTCTTAGCGAAAGGCTTCTTGAGGGGAAAGCTGTAACTCTGTGAGATGATTTCACAGAACACAAAGAAGTTTCTCAGAAAGCTTCTTTCTCTTTGTTATCGGAGGATATTTCCTTTGGCCCTATAGTCTTCAAAGGGATCCGAATATCTGTTCTCAGATTCCACAGAAATAAGGCTAGCAAAGAGATCCACGAAATACAGATGTAACTCTGTGAGATGAATTAACAGAACACTAAGCAGTTTCTCAGAAAGCTTCTTTCCAGATTTCATCTGAGGATATTTCCTTTTTCACCATAGCCCTCTATGGGCTTCCAAATATCACTTTGCCAATTCCACAAGAACTGTCTTAGCGAAAGGCTTCTTGAGGGGAAAGCTGTAACTCTGTGAGATGATTTCACAGAACACAAAGAAGTTTCTCAGAAAGCTTCTTTCTCTTTGTTATCGGAGGATATTTCCTTTGGCCCTATAGTCTTCAAAGGGATCCGAAATATCTGTTCTCAGATTCCACAGAAATAAGGCTAGCAAAGAGATCCACGAAATACAGATGTAACTCTGTGAGATGAATTAACAGAACACTAAGCAGTTTCTCAGAAAGCTTCTTTCCAGATTTCATCTGAGGATATTTCCTTTTTCACCATAGCCCTCTATGGGCTTCCAAATATCACTTTGCCAATTCCACAAGAACTGTCTTAG
The DNA here is from genome assembly GCF_024542745.1 of Macaca thibetana thibetana. NCBI lineage: Eukaryota > Metazoa > Chordata > Mammalia > Primates > Cercopithecidae > Macaca > Macaca thibetana. Next base: position 49,617 of record NW_026088917.1, on the reverse strand, counting down.
CGAAAGGCTTCTTGAGGGGAAAGCTGTAACTCTGTGAGATGATTTCACAGAACACAAAGAAGTTTCTCAGAAAGCTTCTTTCTCTTTGTTATCGGAGGATATTTCCTTTGGCCCTATAGTCTTCAAAGGGATCCGAAATATCTGTTCTCAGATTCCACAGAAATAAGGCTAGCAAAGAGATCCACGAAATACAGATGTAACTCTGTGAGATGAATTAACAGAACACTAAGCAGTTTCTCAGAAAGCTTCTTTCCAGATTTCATCTGAGGATATTTCCTTTTTCACCATAGCCCTCTATGGGCTTCCAAATATCACTTTGCCAATTCCACAAGAACTGTCTTAGCGAAAGGCTTCTTGAGGGGAAAGCTGTAACTCTGTGAGATGATTTCACAGAACACAAAGAAGTTTCTCAGAAAGCTTCTTTCTCTTTGTTATCGGAGGATATTTCCTTTGGCCCTATAGTCTTCAAAGGGATCCGAAATATCTGTTCTCAGATTCCACAGAAATAAGGCTAGCAAAGAGATCCACGAAATACAGATGTAACTCTGTGAGATGAATTAACAGAACACTAAGCAGTTTCTCAGAAAGCTTCTTTCCAGATTTCATCTGAGGATATTTCCTTTTTCACCATAGCCCTCTATGGGCTTCCAAATATCACTTTGCCAATTCCACAAGAACTGTCTTAGCGAAAGGCTTCTTGAGGGGAAAGCTGTAACTCTGTGAGATGATTTCACAGAACACAAAGAAGTTTCTCAGAAAGCTTCTTTCTCTTTGTTATCGGAGTATTTTTCCTTTGGCCCTATAGTCTTCAAAGGGATCCGAAATATCTGTTCTCAGATTCCACAGAAATAAGGCTAGCAAAGAGATCCACGAAATACAGATGTAACTCTGTGAGATGAATTAACAGAACACTAAGCAGTTTCTCAGAAAGCTTCTTTCCAGATTTCATCTGAGGATATTTCCTTTTTCACCATAGCCCTCTATGGGCTTCCAAATATCACTTTGCCAATTCCACAAGAACTGTCTTAGCGAAAGGCTTCTTGAGGGGAAAGCTGTAACTCTGTGAGATGATTTCACAGAACACAAAGAAGTTTCTCAGAAAGCTTCTTTCTCTTTGTTATCGGAGGATATTTCCTTTGGCCCTATAGTCTTCAAAGGGATCCGAAATATCTGTTCTCAGATTCCACAGAAATAAGGCTAGCAAAGAGATCCACGAAATACAGATGTAACTCTGTGAGATGAATTAACAGAACACTAAGCAGTTTCTCAGAAAGCTTCTTTCCAGATTTCATCTGAGGATATTTCCTTTTTCACCATAGCCCTCTATGGGCTTCCAAATATCACTTTGCCAATTCCACAAGAACTGTCTTAGCGAAAGGCTTCTTGAGGGGAAAGCTGTAACTCTGTGAGATGATTTCACAGAACACAAAGAAGTTTCTCAGAAAGCTTCTTTCTCTTTGTTATCGGAGGATATTTCCTTTGGCCCTATAGTCTTCAAAGGGATCCGAAATATCTGTTCTCAGATTCCACAGAAATAAGGCTAGCAAAGAGATCCACGAAATACAGATGTAACTCTGTGAGATGAATTAACAGAACACTAAGCAGTTTCTCAGAAAGCTTCTTTCCAGATTTCATCTGAGGATATTTCCTTTTTCACCATAGCCCTCTATGGGCTTCCAAATATCACTTTGCCAATTCCACAAGAACTGTCTTAGCGAAAGGCTTCTTGAGGGGAAAGCTGTAACTCTGTGAGATGATTTCACAGAACACAAAGAAGTTTCTCAGAAAGCTTCTTTCTCTTTGTTATCGGAGGATATTTCCTTTGGCCCTATAGTCTTCAAAGGGATCCGAAATATCTGTTCTCAGATTCCACAGAAATAAGGCTAGCAAAGGCTAGCAAAGAGATCCACGAAATACACAGATGTAACTCTGTGAGATGAATTAACAGAACACTAAGCAGTTTCTCAGAAAGCTTCTTTCCAGATTTCATCTGAGGATATTTCCTTTTTCACCATAGCCCTCTATGGGCTTCCAAATATCACTTTGCCAATTCCACAAGAACTGTCTTAGCGAAAGGCTTCTTGAGGGGAAAGCTGTAACTCTGTGAGATGATTTCACAGAACACAAAGAAGTTTCTCAGAAAGCTTCTTTCTCTTTGTTATCGGAGGATATTTCCTTTGGCCCTATAGTCTTCAAAGGGATCCGAAATATCTGTTCTCAGATTCCACAGAAATAAGGCTAGCAAAGAGATCCACGAAATACAGATGTAACTCTGTGAGATGAATTAACAGAACACTAAGCAGTTTCTCAGAAAGCTTCTTTCCAGATTTCATCTGAGGATATTTCCTTTTTCACCATAGCCCTCTATGGGCTTCCAAATATCACTTTGCCAATTCCACAAGAACTGTCTTAGCGAGGCTTCTTGAGGGGAAAGCTGTAACTCTGTGAGATGATTTCACAGAACACAAAGAAGTTTCTCAGAAAGCTTCTTTCTCTTTGTTATCGGAGGATATTTCCTTTGGCCCTATAGTCTTCAAAGGGATCCGAAATATCTGTTCTCAGATTCCACAGAAATAAGGCTAGCAAAGAGATCCACGAAATACAGATGTAACTCTGTGAGATGAATTAACAGAACACTAAGCAGTTTCTCAGAAAGCTTCTTTCCAGATTTCATCTGAGGATATTTCCTTTTTCACCATAGCCCTCTATGGGCTTCCAAATATCACTTTGCCAATTCCACAAGAACTGTCTTAGCGAAAGGCTTCTTGAGGGGAAAGCTGTAACTCTGTGAGATGATTTCACAGAACACAAAGAAGTTTCTCAGAAAGCTTCTTTCTCTTTGTTATCGGAGGTTTTTTCCTTTGGCCCTATAGTCTTCAAAGGGATCCGAAATATCTGTTCTCTCAGATTCCACAGAAATAAGGCTAGCAAAGAGATCCACGAAATACAGATGTAACTCTGTGAGATGAATTAACAGAACACTAACACTAAGCAGTTTTCTCAGAAAGCTTCTTTCCAGATTTCATCTGAGGATATTTCCTTTTTCACCATAGCCCTCTATGGGCTTCCAAATATCACTTTGCCAATTCCACAAGAACTGTCTTAGCGAAAGGCTTCTTGAGGGGAAAGCTGTAACTCTGTGAGATGATTTCACAGAACACAAAGAAGTTTCTCAGAAAGCTTCTTTCTCTTTGTTATCGGAGGATATTTCCTTTGGCCCTATAGTCTTCAAAGGGATCCGAAATATCTGTTCTCAGATTCCACAGAAATAAGGCTAGCAAAGAGATCCACGAAATACAGATGTAACTCTGTGAGATGAATTAACAGAACACTAAGCAGTTTCTCAGAAAGCTTCTTTCCAGATTTCATCTGAGGATATTTCCTTTTTCACCATAGCCCTCTATGGGCTTCCAAATATCACTTTGCCAATTCCACAAGAACTGTCTTAGCGAAAGGCTTCTTGAGGGGAAAGCTGTAACTCTGTGAGATGATTTCACAGAACACAAAGAAGTTTCTCAGAAAGCTTCTTTCTCTTTGTTATCGGAGGATATTTCCTTTGGCCCTATAGTCTTCAAAGGGATCCGAAATATCTGTTCTCAGATTCCACAGAAATAAGGCTAGCAAAGAGATCCACGAAATACAGATGTAACTCTGTGAGATGAATTAACAGAACACTAAGCAGTTTCTCAGAAAGCTTCTTTCCAGATTTCATCTGAGGATATTTCCTTTTTCACCATAGCCCTCTATGGGCTTCCAAATATCACTTTGCCAATTCCACAAGAACTGTCTTAGCGAAAGGCTTCTTGAGGGGAAAGCTGTAACTCTGTGAGATGATTTCACAGAACACAAAGAAGTTTCTCAGAAAGCTTCTTTCTCTTTGTTATCGGAGGATATTTCCTTTGGCCCTATAGTCTTCAAAGGGATCCGAAATATCTGTTCTCAGATTCCACAGAAATAAGGCTAGCAAAGAGATCCACGAAATACACATGTAACTCTGTGAGATGAATTAACAGAACACTAAGCAGTTTCTCAGAAAGCTTCTTTCCAGATTTCATCTGAGGATATTTCCTTTTTCACCATAGCCCTCTATGGGCTTCCAAATATCACTTTGCCAATTCCACAAGAACTGTCTTAGCGAAAGGCTTCTTGAGGGGAAAGCTGTAACTCTGTGAGATGATTTCACAGAACACAAAGAAGTTTCTCAGAAAGCTTCTTTCTCTTTGTTATCGGAGGATATTTCCTTTGGCCCTATAGTCTTCAAAGGGATCCGAAATATCTGTTCTCAGATTCCACAGAAATAAGGCTAGCAAAGAGATCCACGAAATACAGATGTAACTCTGTGAGATGAATTAACAGAACACTAAGCAGTTTTCAGAAAGCTTCTTTCCAGATTTCATCATCTGAGGATATTTCCTTTTTCACCATAGCCCTCTATGGGCTTCCAAATATCACTTTGCCAATTCCACAAGAACTGTCTTAGCGAAAGGCTTCTTGAGGGGAAAAGCTGTAACTCTGTGAGATGATTTCACAGAACACAAAGAAGTTTTTCCAGAAAGCTTCTTTCTCTTTGTTATCGGAGGATATTTCCTTTGGCCCTATAGTCTTCAAAGGGATCCGAAATATCTGTTCTCAGATTCCACAGAAATAAGGCTAGCAAAGAGATCCACGAAATACAGATGTAACTCTGTGAGATGAATTAACAGAACACTAAGCAGTTTCTCAGAAAGCTTCTTTCCAGATTTCATCTGAGGATATTTCCTTTTTCACCATAGCCCTCTATGGGCTTCCAAATATCACTTTGCCAATTCCACAAGAACTGTCTTAGCGAAAGGCTTCTTGAGGGGAAAGCTGTAACTCTGTGAGATGATTTCACAGAACACAAAGAGTTTCTCAGAAAGTTTCTTTCTCTTTGTTATCGGAGGATATTTCCTTTGGCCCTATAGTCTTCAAAGGGATCCGAAATATCTGTTCTCAGATTCCACAGAAATAAGGCTAGCAAAGAGATCCACGAAATACAGATGTAACTCTGTGAGATGAATTAACAGAACACTAAGCAGTTTCTCAGAAAGCTTCTTTCCAGATTTCATCTGAGGATATTTTCCTTTTTCACCATAGCCCTCTATGGGCTTCCAAATATCACTTTGCCAATTCCACAAGAACTGTCTTAGCGAAAGGCTTCTTGAGGGGAAAGCTGTAACTCTGTGAGATGATTTCACAGAACACAAAGAAGTTTCTCAGAAAGCTTCTTTCTCTTTGTTATCGGAGGATATTTCCTTTGGCCCTATAGTCTTCAAAGGGATCCGAAATATCTGTTCTCAGATTCCACAGAAAAATAAGGCTAGCAAAGAGATCCACGAAATACAGATGTAACTCTCTCTGTGAGATGAATTAACAGAACACTAACACTAAGCAGTTTCTCAGAAAGCTTCTTTCCAGATTTCATCTGAGGATATTTCCTTTTTCACCATAGCCCTCTATGGGCTTCCAAATATCACTTTGCCAATTCCACAAGAACTGTCTTAGCGAAAGGCTTCTTGAGGGGAAAGCTGTAACTCTGTGAGATGATTTCACAGAACACAAAGAAGTTTTCTCAGAAAGCTTCTTTCTCTTTGTTATCGGAGGATATTTCCTTTGGCCCTATAGTCTTCAAAGGGATCCGAAATATCTGTTCTCAGATTCCACAGAAATAAGGCTAGCAAAGAGATCCACGAAATACAGATGTAACTCTGTGAGATGAATTAACAGAACACTAAGCAGTTTCTCAGAAAGCTTCTTTCCAGATTTCATCTGAGGATATTTCCTTTTTCACCATAGCCCTCTATGGGCTTCCAAATATCACTTTGCCAATTCCACAAGAACTGTCTTAGCGAAAGGCTTCTTGAGGGGAAAGCTGTAACTCTGTGAGATGATTTCACAGAACACAAAGAAGTTTCTCAGAAAGCTTCTTTCTCTTTGTTATCGGAGGATATTTCCTTTTTCCCTATAGTCTTCAAAGGGATCCGAAATATCTGTTCTCAGATTCCACAGAAATAAGGCTAGCAAAGAGATCCACGAAATACAGATGTAACTCTGTGAGATGAATTAACAGAACACTAAGCAGTTTCTCAGAAAGCTTCTTTCCAGATTTCATCTGAGGATATTTCCTTTTTCACCATAGCCCTCTATGGGCTTCCAAATATCACTTTGCCAATTCCACAAGAACTGTCTTAGCGAAAGGCTTCTTGAGGGGAAAGCTGTAACTCTGTGAGATGATTTCACAGAACACAAAGAAGTTTCTCAGAAAGCTTCTTTCTCTTTGTTATCGGAGGATATTTCCTTTGGCCCTATAGTCTTCAAAGGGATCCGAAATATCTGTTCTCAGATTCCACAGAATAAGGCTAGCAAAGAGATCCACGAAATACAGATGTAACTCTGTGAGATGAATTAACAGAACACTAAGCAGTTTCTCAGAAAGCTTCTTTCCAGATTTCATCTGAGGATATTTCCTTTTTCACCATAGCCCTCTATGGGCTTCCAAATATCACTTTGCCAATTCCACAAGAACTGTCTTAGCGAAAGGCTTCTTGAGGGGAAAGCTGTAACTCTGTGAGATGATTTCACAGAACACAAAGAAGTTTCTCAGAAAGCTTCTTTCTCTTTGTTATCGGAGGATATTTCCTTTGGCCCTATAGTCTTCAAAGGGATCCGAAATATCTGTTCTCAGATTCCACAGAAATAAGGCTAGCAAAGAGATCCACGAAATACAGATGTAACTCTGTGAGATGAATTAACAGAACACTAAGCAGTTTCTCAGAAAGCTTCTTTCCAGATTTCATCTGAGGATATTTCCTTTTTCACCATATAGCTCTATGGGCTTCCAAATATCACTTTGCCAATTCCACAAGAACTGTCTTAGCGAAAGGCTTCTTGAGGGGAAAGCTGTAACTCTGTGAGATGATTTCACAGAACACAAAGAAGTTTCTCAGAAAGCTTCTTCCTTTTCTTTGTTATTGGAGGATATTTCCTTTGGCCCTATAGTCTTCAAAGGGATCCGAAATATCTGTTCTCAGATTCCACAGAAATAAGGCTAGCAAAGAGATCCACGAAATACAGATGTAACTCTGTGAGATGAATTAACAGAACACTAAGCAGTTTCTCAGAAAGCTTCTTTCCAGATTTCATCTGAGGATATTTCCTTTTTCACCATAGCCCTCTATGGGCTTCCAAATATCACTTTGCCAATTCCACAAGAACTGTCTTAGCGAAAGGCTTCTTGAGGGGAAAGCTGTAACTCTGTGAGATGATTTCACAGAACACAAAGAAGTTTCTCAGAAAGCTTCTTTCTCTTTGTTATCGGAGGATATTCCTTTGGCCCTATAGTCTTCAAAGGGATCCGAAATATCTGTTCTCAGATTCCACAGAAATAAGGCTAGCAAAGAGATCCACGAAATACAGATGTAACTCTGTGAGATGAATTAACAGAACACTAAGCAGTTTCTCAGAAAGCTTCTTTCCAGATTTCATCTGAGGATATTTCCTTTTTCACCATAGCCCTCTATGGGCTTCCAAATATCACTTTGCCAATTCCACAAGAACTGTCTTAGCGAAAGGCTTCTTGAGGGGAAAGCTGTAACTCTGTGAGATGATTTCACAGAACACAAAGAAGTTTCTCAGAAAGCTTCTTTCTCTTTGTTATCGGAGGATATTTCCTTTGGCCCTATAGTCTTCAAAGGGATCCGAAATATCTGTTCTCAGATTCCACAGAAATAAGGCTAGCAAAGAGATCCACGAAATACAGATGTAACTCTGTGAGATGAATTAACAGAACACTAAGCAGTTTCTCAGAAAGCTTCTTCCAGATTTCATCTGAGGATATTTCCTTTTTCACCATAGCCCTCTATGGGCTTCCAAATATCACTTTGCCAATTCCACAAGAACTGTCTTAGCGAAAGGCTTCTTGAGGGGAAAGCTGTAACTCTGTGAGATGATTTCACAGAACACAAAGAAGTTTCTCAGAAAGCTTCTTTCTCTTTGTTATCGGAGGATATTTCCTTTGGCCCTATAGTCTTCAAAGGGATCCGAAATATCTGTTCTCAGATTCCACAGAAATAAGGCTAGCAAAGAGATCCACGAAATACAGATGTAACTCTGTGAGATGAATTAACAGAACACTAAGCAGTTTCTCAGAAAGCTTCTTTCCAGATTTCATCTGAGGATATTTCCTTTTTCACCATAGCCCTCTATGGGCTTCCAAATATCACTTTGCCAATTCCACAAGAACTGTCTTAGCGAAAGGCTTCTTGAGGGGAAAGCTGTAACTCTGTGAGATGATTTCACAGAACACAAAGAAGTTTCTCAGAAAGCTTCTTTCTCTTTGTTATCGGAGGATATTTCCTTTGGCCCTATAGTCTTCAAAGGGATCCGAAATATCTGTTCTCAGATTCCACAGAAATAAGGCTAGCAAAGAGATCCACGAAATACAGATGTAACTCTGTGAGATGAATTAACAGAACACTAAGCAGTTTCTCAGAAAGCTTCTTTCCAGATTTCATCTGAGGATATTTCCTTTTTCACCATAGCCCTCTATGGGCTTCCAAATATCACTTTGCCAATTCCACAAGAACTGTCTTAGCGAAAGGCTTCTTGAGGGGAAAGCTGTAACTCTGTGAGATGATTTCACAGAACACAAAGAAGTTTCTCAGAAAGCTTCTTTCTCTTTGTTATCGGAGTATTTTTCCTTTGGCCCTATAGTCTTCAAAGGGATCCGAAATATCTGTTCTCAGATTCCACAGAAATAAGGCTAGCAAAGAGATCCACGAAATACAGATGTAACTCTGTGAGATGAATTAACAGAACACTAAGCAGTTTCTCAGAAAGCTTCTTTCCAGATTTCATCTGAGGATATTTCCTTTTTCCTTTTTCACCATAGCCCTCTATGGGCTTCCAAATATCACTTTGCCAATTCCACAAGAACTGTCTTAGCGAAAGGCTTCTTGAGGGGAAAGCTGTAACTCTGTGAGATGATTTCACAGAACACAAAGAAGTTTCTCAGAAAGCTTCTTTCTCTTTGTTATCGGAGGATATTTCCTTTGGCCCTATAGTCTTCAAAGGGATCCGAAATATCTGTTCTCAGATTCCACAGAAATAAGGCTAGCAAAGAGATCCACGAAATACAGATGTAACTCTGTGAGATGAATTAACAGAACACTAAGCAGTTTCTCAGAAAGCTTCTTTCTCCAGATTTCATCTGAGGATATTTCCTTTTTCACCATAGCCCTCTATGGGCTTCCAAATATCACTTTGCCAATTCCGCAAGAACTGTCTTAGCGAAAGGCTTCTTGAGGGGAAAGCTGTAACTCTGTGAGATGATTTCACAGAACACAAAGAAGTTTCTCAGAAAGCTTCTTTCTCTTTGTTATCGGAGGATATTTCCTTTGGCCCTATAGTCTTCAAAGGGATCCGAAATATCTGTTCTCAGATTCCACAGAAATAAGGCTAGCAAAGAGATCCACGAAATACAGATGTAACTCTGTGAGATGAATTAACAGAACACTAAGCAGTTTCTCAGAAAGCTTCTTTCCAGATTTCATCTGAGGATATTTCCTTTTTCACCATAGCCCTCTATGGGCTTCCAAATATCACTTTGCCAATTCCACAAGAACTGTCTTAGCGAAAGGCTTCTTGAGGGGAAAGCTGTAACTCTGTGAGATGATTTCACAGAACACAAAGAAGTTTCTCAGAAAGCTTCTTTCTCTTTGTTATCGGAGGATATTTCCTTTGGCCCTATAGTCTTCAAAGGGATCCGAAATATCTGTTCTCAGATTCCACAGAAATAAGGCTAGCAAAGAGATCCACGAAATACAGATGTAACTCTGTGAGATGAATTAACAGAACACTAAGCAGTTTCTCAGAAAGCTTCTTTCCAGATTTCATCTGAGGATATTTCCTTTTTCACCATAGCCCTCTATGGGCTTCCAAATATCACTTTGCCAATTCCACAAGAACTGTCTTAGCGAAAGGCTTCTTGAGGGGAAAGCTGTAACTCTGTGAGATGATTTCACAGAACACAAAGAAGTTTCTCAGAAAGCTTCTTTCTCTTTGTTATCGGAGGATATTTCCTTTGGCCCTATAGTCTTCAAAGGGATCCGAAATATCTGTTCTCAGATTCCACAGAAATAAGGCTAGCAAAGAGATCCACGAAATACAGATGTAACTCTGTGAGATGAATTAACAGAACACTAAGCAGTTTCTCAGAAAGCTTCTTTCCAGATTTCATCTGAGGATATTTCCTTTTTCACCATAGCCCTCTATGCTTCCAAATATCACTTTGCCAATTCCACAAGAACTGTCTTAGCGAAAGGCTTCTTGAGGGGAAAGCTGTAACTCTGTGAGATGATTTCACAGAACACAAAGAAGTTTCTCAGAAAGCTTCTTTCTCTTTGTTATCGGAGGATATTTCCTTTGGCCCTATAGTCTTCAAAGGGATCCGAAATATCTGTTCTCAGATTCCACAGAAATAAGGCTAGCAAAGAGATCCACGAAATACATGTAACTCTGTGAGATGAATTAACAGAACACTAAGCAGTTTCTCAGAAAGCTTCTTTCCAGATTTCATCTGAGGATATTTCCTTTTTCACCATAGCCCTCTATGGGCTTCCAAATATCACTTTGCCAATTCCACAAGAACTGTCTTAGAAAAAGGCTTCTTGAGGGGAAAGCTGTAACTCTGTGAGATGATTTCACAGAACACAAAGAAGTTTCTCAGAAAGCTTCTTTCTCTTTGTTATCGGAGGATATTTCCTTTGGCCCTATAGTCTTCAAAGGGATCCGAAATATCTGTTCTCAGATTCCACAGAAATAAGGCTAAGAGATCCACGAAATACAGATGTAACTCTGTGAGATGAATTAACAGAACACTAAGCAGTTTCTCAGAAAGCTTCTTTCCAGATTTCATCTGAGGATATTTCCTTTTTCACCATAGCCCTCTATGGGCTTCCAAATATCACTTTGCCAATTCCACAAGAACTGTCTTAGCGAAAGGCTTCTTGAAAGGAAAGCTGTAACTCTGTGAGATGATTTCACAGAACACAAAGAAGTTTCTCAGAAAGCTTCTTTCTCTTTGTTATCGGAGGATATTTCCTTTGGCCCTATAGTCTTCAAAGGGATCCGAAATATCTGTTCTCAGATTCCACAGAAATAAGGCTAGCAAAGAGATCCACGAAATACAGATGTAACTCTGTGAGATGAATTAACAGAACACTAAGCAGTTTCAGTTTCTCAAAAGCTTCTTTCCAGATTTCATCTGAGGATATTTCCTTTTTCACCATAGCCCTCTATGGGCTTCCAAATATCACTTTGCCAATTCCACAAGAACTGTCTTAGCGAAAGGCTTCTTGAGGGGAAAGCTGTAACTCTGTGAGATGATTTCACAGAAACACAAAGAAGTTTCTCAGAAAGCTTCTTTCTCTTTGTTATCGGAGGATATTTCCTTTGGCCCTATAGTCTTCAAAGGGATCCGAAATATCTGTTCTCAGATTCCACAGAAATAAGGCTAGCAAAGAGATCCACGAAATACAGATGTAACTCTGTGAGATGAATTAACAGAACACTAAGCAGTTTCTCAGAAAGCTTCTTTCCAGATTTCATCTGAGGATATTTCCTTTTTCACCATAGCCCTCTATGGGCTTCCAAATATCACTTTGCCAATTCCACAAGAACTGTCTTAGCGAAAGGCTTCTTGAGGGGAAAGCTGAACTCTGTGAGATGATTTCACAGAACACAAAGAAGTTTCTCAGAAAGCTTCTTTCTCTTTGTTATCGGAGGATATTTCCTTTGGCCCTATAGTCTTCAAAGGGATCCGAAATATCTGTTCTCAGATTCCACAGAAATAAGGCTAGCAAAGAGATCCACGAAATACAGATGTAACTCTGTGAGATGAATTAACAGAACACTAAGCAGTTTCTCAGAAAGCTTCTTTCCAGATTTCATCTGAGGATATTTCCTTTTTTTCACCATAGCCCTCTATGGGCTTCCAAATATCACTTTGCCAATTCCACAAGAACTGTCTTAGCGAAAGGCTTCTTGAGGGGAAAGCTGTAAAGCTGTAACTCTGTGAGATGATTTCACAGAACACAAAGAAGTTTCTCAGAAAGTTTCTTTCTCTTTGTTATCGGAGTATTTTTCCTTTGGCCCTATAGTCTTCAAAGGGATCCGAAATATCTGTTCTCAGATTCCACAGAAATAAGGCTAGCAAAGAGATCCACGAAATACAGATGTAACTCTGTGAGATGAATTAACAGAACACTAAGCAGTTTCTCAGAAAGCTTCTTTCCAGATTTCATCTGAGGATATTTCCTTTTTCACCATAGCCCTCTATGGGCTTCCAAATATCACTTTTTGCCAATTCCACAAGAACTGTCTTAGCGAAAGGCTTCTTGAGGGGAAAGCTGTAACTCTGTGAGATGATTTCACAGAACACAAAGAAGTTTCTCAGAAAGCTTCTTTCTCTTTGTTTCGGAGGATATTTCCTTTGGCCCTATAGTCTTCAAAGGGATCCGAAATATCTGTTCTCAGATTCCACAGAAATAAGGCTAGCAAAGAGATCCACGAAATACAGATGTAACTCTGTGAGATGAATTAAAAGAACACTAAGCAGTTTCTCAGAAAGCTTCTTTCCAGATTTCATCTGAGATATTTCCTTTTTCATAGCCCTCTAAAGCTTTCCAGATTTTCTTTCCATTTCATATTAATTCCACAAGAACTGTTTTCCTTTTTCACCATAGCCTTTGGCTTTCTAAGGGATCTTCCAAATATCACTTTGCCAATTCCACAAAAACTGTCTTAGCGAAAGGCTTCTTGAGGGGAAAGCTGTAACTCTGTGAGATGATTTCACAGAAAACAAAAAAAGAAGTTTCTCAGAAAGCTTCTTTCTCTTTGTTATCGGAGGATATTTCCTTTGGCCCTATAGTCTTCAAAGGGATCCGAAATATCTGTTCTCAGATTCCACAGAAATAAGGCTAGCAAAGAGATCCACGAAATACAGATGTAACTCTGTGAGATGAATTAACAACAACACTAAGCAGTTTCTCAGAAAAAGCTTCTTTCCAGATTTCATCTGAGGATATTTCCTTTTTCACCATATTTCCCTCTATGGGCTTCCAAATATCACTTTGCCAATTCCACAAGAACTGTCTTAGCGAAAGGCTTCTTGAGGAGGGGAAAGCTGTAACTCTGTGAGATGATTTCACAGAACACAAAAAGAAGTTTCTCAGAAAGCTTCTTTCTCTTTTCTTCTGAGGATATCGGAGGATATTTCCTTTGGCCCTTAGTGTAACTCTGTGAGATGATTTCAAAGAACACAAAAAGTTTCTCAGAAAGCTTCTTTCTCAGTTATCGGAGGAATTTTCCTTTGGCCCTATAGTCTTCAAAGGGATCCGAAATATCTGTTCTCAGATTCCACAGAAATAAGGCTAGCAAAGAGATCCACGAAATACAGATGTAACTCTGTGAGATGAATTAACAGAACACTAAGCAGTTTCTCAGAAAGCTTCTTTCCAGATTTCATCTGAGGATATTTCCTTTTTCACCATCCCCTCTATGGGCTTCCAAATATCACTTTGCCAATTCCACAAGAACTGTCTTAGCGAAAGGCTTCTTGAGGGGAAAGCTGTAACTCTGTGAGATGATTTCACAGAACACAAAGAAGTTTCTCAGAAAGCTTCTTTCTCTTTGTTATCGGAGGATATTTTTTTGGCCTTTGGCCCTATAGTCTTCAAAGGGATCCGAAATATCTGTTCTCAGATTCCACAGAAATAAGGCTAGCAAAGAGATCCACGAAATCCACGAAATACAGATGTAACTCTGTGAGATGAATTAACAGAACACTAAGCAGTTTCTCAGAAAGCTTCTTTCCAGATTTCATCTGAGGATATTTCCTTTTTCACCATAGCCCTCTATGGGCTTCCAAATATCACTTTGCCAATTCCACAAGAACTGTCTTAGCGAAAGGCTTCTTGAGGGGAAAGCTGTAACTCTGTGAGATGATTTCACAGAACACAAAGAAGTTTCTCAGAAAGCTTCTTTCTCTTTGTTATCGGAGGATATTTCCCTTTGGCCCTATAGTCTTCAAAGGGATCCGAAATATCTGTTCTGAGATTCCACAGAAATAAGGCTAGCAAAGAGATCCACGAAATACAGATGTAACTCTGTGAGATGAATTAACAGAACACTAAGCAGTTTCTCAGAAAGCTTCTTTCCAGATTTCATCTGAGGATATTTCCTTTTTCACCATAGCCCTCTATGGGCTTCCAAATATCACTTTGCCAATTCCACAAAAACTGTCTTAGCGAAAGGCTTCTTGAGGGGAAAGCTGTAACTCTGTGAGATGATTTCACAGAACACAAAGAAGTTTCTCAGAAAGCTTCTTTCTCTTTGAAATCGAGGATATTTCCTTTTCCTATTTCAAAGAGATCCTTCAAAGGGATCCCTATTTCCTTTCTGTTCAAAATTCAGATTCCACAGAAATAATAAATAGCTAGCAAAGAGATCCACTGTTCTCAATTCCACAGAAATAGGCAAAAGAGATGTAAATACTGAAATCTGTGAGATGAATTAACAGAAACACTAAGCAGTTTCTCAGAAAGCTTCTTTCCAGATTTCATCTCATCTGAGGATATTTCCTTTTTCACCATAGCCCTCTATGGGCTTCCAAATATCACTTTGCCAATTCCACAAGAACTGTCTTAGCGAAAGGCTTCTTGAGGGGAAAGCTGTAACTCTGTGAGATGATTTCACAGAACACAAAGAATTTTCTCAGAAAGCTTCTTTCTCTTTGTTATCGGAGGATATTTCCTTTGGCCCTATAGTCTTCAAAGGGATCCGAAATATCTGTTCTCAGATTCCACAGAAATAAGGCTAGCAAAGAGATCCACGAAATACAGATGTAACTCTGTGAGAGATGAATTAACAGAACACTAAGCAGTTTCTCAGAAAGCTTCTTTCCAGATTTCATCTGAGGATATTTCCTTTTTCACCATAGCCCTCTATGGGCTTCCAAATATCACTTTGCCAATTCCACAAGAACTGTCTTAGCGAAAGGCTTCTTGAGGGGAAAGCTGTAACTCTGTGAGATGATTTCACAGAACACAAAGAAGTTTCTCAGAAAGCTTCTTTCTCTTTGTTATCGGAGGATATTTTCCTTTGGCCCTATAGTCTTCAAAGGGATCCGAAATATGTTCTCAGATTCCACAGAAATAAGGCTAGCAAAGAGATCCACGAAATACAGATGTAACTCTGTGAGATGAATTAACAGAACACTAAGCAGTTTCTCAGAAAGCTTCTTTCCAGATTTCATCTGAGGATATTTCCTTTTTCACCTTTTTTTTCACCATAGCCCTCTATGGGCTTCCAAATATCACTTTTTGCCAATTCCACAAGAACTGTCTTAGCGAAAGGCTTCTTGAGGGGAAAGCTGTAACTCTGTGAGATGATTTCACAGAACACAAAGAAGTTTCTCAGAAAGCTTCTTTCTCTTTGTTATCGGAGGATATTTCCTTTGGCCCTATAGTCTTCAAAGGGATCCGAAATATCTGTTCTCAGATTCCAAAAAAGGCTAAAGAGATCAAAGAATATACAAATACAGATGTAACTCTGTGAGATGAATTAACAGAACACTAAGCAGTTTCTCAAAAGCTTCTTTCCAGATTTCATCTGAGGGATATTTCCTTTTTTTCACCATAGCCCTCTATGGGCTTCCAAATATCACTTTGCCAACAAGAACTGTCTTAGCGAAAGGCTTCTTGAGGGAAAGCTGTAACTCTGTGAACTCTGTGAGATGATTTCACAGAACACAAAGAAGTTTCTCAGAAAGCTTCTTCTCTTTGTTTCATCGGAGGATATTTCCTTTGGCCCTATAGTCTTCAAAGGGATCCGAAATATCTGTTCTCAGATTCCACAGAAATAAGGCTAGCAAAGAGATCCACGAAATACAGATGTGTAACTCTGTGAGATGAATTAACAGAACACTAAAGCAGTTTCTCAGAAAGCTTCTTTCCAGATTTCATCTGAGGATATTTCCTTTTTCACCATAGCCCTCTATGGGCTTCCAAATATCACTTTTTTAACAGCCAATTCCACAAGAACTGTCTTAGCGAAAAATATCTTTGAGGGGAAAGAACTGTCTTAGCGAAAGGCTTCTTGAGGGGAAAGCTGTAACTCTGTGAGATTTTCAGAACACAAAGAAGTTTCTCAGAAAGCTTCTTTCTCTTTGTTATCGGAGTATTTTTCCTTTGGCCCTATAGTCTTCAAAGGGATCCGAAATATCTGTTCTCAGATTCCACAGAAATAAGGCTAGCAAAGAGATCCACGAAATACAGATGTAACTCTGTGAGATGAATTAACAGAACACTAAAGCAGTTTCTCAGAAAGCTTCTTTCCAGATTTCATCTGAGGATATTTCCTTTTTCACCATAGCCCTCTATGGGCTTCCAAATATCACTTTGCCAATTCCACAAGAACTGTCTTAGCGAAAGGCTTCTTGAGGGGAAAGCTGTAACTCTGTGAGATGATTTCACAGAACACAAAGAAGTTTCTCAGAAAGCTTCTTTCTCTTTGTTATCGGAGGATTTTTTCTTTGGCCCTATAGTCTTCAAAGGGATCCGAAATATCTGTTCTCAGATTCCACAGAAATAAGGCTAGCAAAGAGATCCACGAAATACAGATGTAACTCTGTGAGATGAATTAACAGAACACTAAGCAGTTTCTCAGAAAGCTTCTTTCCAGATTTCATCTGAGGATATTTCCTTTTTCACCATAGCCCTCTATGGGCTTCCAAATATCACTTTGCCAATTCCACAAGAACTGTCTTAGCGAAAGGCTTCTTGAGGGGAAAGCTGTAACTCTGTGAGATGATTTCACAGAACACAAAGAAGTTTCTCAGAAAGCTTCTTTCTCTTTGTTATCGGAGGATATTTCCTTTGGCCCTATAGTCTTCAAAGGGATCCGAAATATCTGTTCTCAGATTCCACAGAAATAAGGCTAGCAAAGAGATCCACGAAATACAGATGTAACTCTGTGAGATGAATTAACAGAACACTAAGCAGTTTCTCAGAAAGCTTCTTTCCAGATTTCATCTGAGGATATTTCCTTTTTCACCATAGCCCTCTATGGGCTTCCAAATATCACTTTGCCAATTCCACAAGAACTGTCTTAGCGAAAGGCTTCTTGAGGGGAAAGCTGTAACTCTGTGAGATGATTTTTCACAGAACACAAAGAAGTTTCTCAGAAAGCTTCTTTCTCTTTGTTATCGGAGGATATTTCCTTTGGCCCTATAGTCTTCAAAGGGATCCGAAATATCTGTTCTCAGATTCCACAGAAATAAGGCTAGCAAAGAGATCCACGAAATACAGATGTAACTCTGTGAGATGAATTAACAGAACACTAAGAACACTAAGCAGTTTCTCAGAAAGCTTCTTTCCAGATTTCATCTGAGGATATTTCCTTTTTCACCATAGCCCTCTATGGGCTTCCAAATATCACTTTGCCAATTCCACAAGAACTGTCTTAGCGAAAGGCTTCTTGAGGGGAAAGCTGTAACTCTGTGAGATGATTTCACAGAACACAAAGAAGTTTCTCAGAAAGCTTCTTTCTCTTTGTTATCGGAGGATATTTCCTTTGGCCCTATAGTCTTCAAAGGGATCCGAAATATCTGTTCTCAGATTCCACAGAAATAAGGCTAGCAAAGAGATCCACGAAATACAGATGTAACTCTGTGAGATGAATTAACAGAACACTAAGCAGTTTCTCAGAAAGCTTCTTTCCAGATTTCATCTGAGGATATTTCCTTTTTCACCATAGCCCTCTATGGGCTTCCAAATATCACTTTGCCAATTCCACAAGAACTGTCTTAGCGAAAGGCTTCTTGAGAACTGTCTTAGGGGAGGGGAAAAGCTGTAACTCTGTGAGATGATTTCACAGAACACAAAGAAGTTTCTCAGAAAGCTTCTTTCTCTTTGTTATCGGAGGATATTTCCTTTGGCCCTATAGTCTTCAAAGGGATCCGAAATATCTGTTCTCAGATTCCACAGAAATAAGGCTAGCAAAGAGATCCACGAAATACAGATGTAACTCTGTGAGATGAATTAACAGAACACAAGCAGTTTCTCAGAAAGCTTCTTTCCAGATTTCATCTGAGGATATTTCCTTTTTCACCATAGCCCTCTATGGGCTTCCAAATATCACTTTGCCAATTCCACAAGAACTGTCTTAGCGAAAGGCTTCTTGAGGGGAAAGCTGTAACTCTGTGAGATGATTTCACAGAACACAAAGAAGTTTCTCAGAAAGCTTCTTTCTCTTTGTTATCGGAGGATATTTCCTTTGGCCCTATAGTCTTCAAAGGGATCCGAAATATCTGTTCTCAGATTCCACAGAAATAAGGCTAGAAGAGATCCACGAAATACAGATGTAACTCTGTGAGATGAATTAACAGAACACTAAGCAGTTTCTCAGAAAGCTTCTTTCCAGATTTCATCTGAGGATATTTCCTTTTTCACCATAGCCCTCTATGGGCTTCCAAATATCACTTTGCCAATTCCACAAGAACTGTCTTAGCGAAAGGCTTCTTGAGGGGAAAGCTGTAACTCTGTGAGATGATTTCACAGAACACAAAGAAGTTTCTCAGAAAGCTTCTTTCTCTTTGTTATCGGAGGATATTTCCTTTGGCCCTATAGTCTTCAAAGGGATCCGAAATATCTGTTCTCAGATTCCACAGAAATAAGGCTAGCAAAGAGATCCACGAAATACACAGATGTAACTCTGTGAGATGAATTAACAGAACACTAAGCAGTTTCTCAGAAAGCTTCTTTCCAGATTTCATCTGAGGATATTTCCTTTTTCACCATAGCCCTCTATGGGGGCTCCAAATATCACTTTGCCAATTCCACAAGAACTGTCTTAGCGAAAGGCTTCTTGAGGGGAAAGCTGTAACTCTGTGAGATGATTTCACAGAACACAAAGAAGTTTCTCAGAAAGCTTCTTCTTTCTTTCTTTTGTTATCGGAGGATATTTCCTTTGGCCCTATAGTCTTCAAAGGGATCCGAAATATCTGTTCTCAGATTCCACAGAAATAAGGCTAGCAAAGAGATCCACGAAATACAGATGTAACTCTGTGAGATGAATTAACAGAACACTAAGCAGTTTCTCAGAAAGCTTCTTTCCAGATTTCATCTGAGGATATTTCCTTTTTCACCATAGCCCTCTATGGGCTTCCAAATATCACTTTGCCAATTCCACAAGAACTGTCTTAGCGAAAGGCTTCTTGAGGGGAAAGCTGTAACTCTGTGAGATGATTTCACAGAACACAAAAGAAGTTTCTCAGAAAGCTTCTTTCTCTTTGTTATCGGAGGATATTTCCTTTGGCCCTATAGTCTTCAAAGGGATCCGAAATATCTGTTCTCAGATTCCACAGAAATAAGGCTAGCAAAGAGATCCACGAAATACAGATGTAACTCTGTGAGATGAATTAACAGAACACTAAGCAGTTTCTCAGAAAGCTTCTTTCCAGATTTCATCTGAGGATATTTCCTTTTTCACCATAGCCCTCTATGGGCTTCCAAATATCACTTTGCCAATTCCACAAGAACTGTCTTAGCGAAAGGCTTCTTGAGGGGAAAGCTTGAGGGGAAAGCTGTAACTCTGTGAGATGATTTCACAGAACACAAAGAAGTTTTCAGAAAGCTTCTTTCTCTTTGTTATCGGAGGATATTTCCTTTGGCCCTATAGTCTTCAAAGGGATCCGAAATATCTGTTCTCAGATTCCACAGAAATAAGGCTAGCAAAGAGATCCACGAAATACAGATGTAACTCTGTGAGATGAATTAACAGAACACACTAGCAGTTTCTCAGAAAGCTTCTTTCCAGATTTCATCTGAGGATATTTCCTTTTTCACCATAGCCCTCTATGGGCTTCCAAATATCACTTTGCCAATTCCACAAGAACTGTCTTAGCGAAAGGCTTCTTGAGGGGAAAGCTGTAACTCTGTGAGATGATTTCACAGAACACAAAGAAGTTTCTCAGAAAGCTTCTTTCTCTTTGTTATCGGAGGATATTTCCTTTGGCCCTATAGTCTTCAAAGGGATCCGAAATATCTGTTCTCAGATTCCACAGAAATAAGGCTAGCAAAGAGATCCACGAAATACAGATGTAACTCTGTGAGATGAATTAACAGAACACTAAGCAGTTTCTCAGAAAGCTTCTTTCCAGATTTCATCTGAGGATATTTCCTTTTTCACCATAGCCCTCTATGGGCTTCCAAATATCACTTTGCCAATTCCACAAGAACTGTCTTAGCGAAAGGCTTCTTGAGGGGAAAGCTGTAACTCTGTGAGATGATTTCACAGAACACAAAGAAGTTTCTCAGAAAGCTTCTTTCTCTTTGTTATCGGAGGATATTTCCTTTGGCCCTATAGTCTTCAAAGGGATCCGAAATATCTGTTCTCAGATTCCACAGAAATAAGGCTAGCAAAGAGATCCACGAAATACAGATGTAACTCTGTGAGATGAATTAACAGAACACTAAGCAGTTTCTCAGAAAGCTTCTTTCCAGATTTCATCTGAGGATATTTCCTTTTTCACCATAGCCCTCTATGGGCTTCCAAATATCACTTTGCCAATTCCACAAGAACTGTCTTAGCGAAAGGCTTCTTGAGGGGAAAGCTGTAACTCTGTGAGATGATTTCACAGAACACAAAGAAGTTTCTCAGAAAGCTTCTTTCTCTTTGTTATCGGAGGATATTTCCTTTGGCCCTATAGTCTTCAAAGGGATCCGAAATATCTGTTCTCAGATTCCACAGAAATAAGGCTAGCAAAGAATCCACGAAATACAGATGTAACTCTGTGAGATGAATTAACAGAACACTAAGCAGTTTCTCAGAAAGCTTCTTTCCAGATTTCATCTGAGGATATTTCCTTTTTCACCATAGCCCTCTATGGGCTTCCAAATATCACTTTGCCAATTCCACAAGAACTGTCTTAGCGAAAGGCTTCTTGAGGGGAAAGCTGTAACTCTGTGAGATGATTTCACAGAACACAAAGAAGTTTCTCAGAAAGCTTCTTTCTCTTTGTTATCGGAGGATATTTCCTTTGGCCCTATAGTCTTCAAAGGGATCCGAAATATCTGTTCTCAGATTCCACAGAAATAAGGCTAGCAAAGAGATCCACGAAATACAGATGTAACTCTGTGAGATGAATTAACAGAACACTAAGCAGTTTCTCAGAAAGCTTCTTTCCAGATTTCATCTGAGGATATTTCCTTTTTCACCATAGCCCTCTATGGGCTTCCAAATATCACTTTGCCAATTCCAAGAACTGTCTTAGCGAAAGGCTTCTTGAGGGGAAAGCTGTAACTCTGTGAGATGATTTCACAGAACACAAAGAAGTTTCTCAGAAAGCTTCTTTCTCTTTGTTATCGGAGGATATTTCCTTTGGCCCTATAGTCTTCAAAGGGATCCGAAATATCTGTTCTCAGATTCCACAGAAATAAGGCTAGCAAAGAGATCCACGAAATACAGATGTAACTCTGTGAGATGAATTAACAGAACACTAAGCAGTTTCTCAGAAAGCTTCTTTCCAGATTTCATCTGAGGATATTTCCTTTTTCACCATAGCCCTCTATGGGCTTCCAAATATCACTTTGCCAATTCCACAAGAACTGTGTTAGCGAAAGGCTTCTTGAGGGGAAAGCTGTAACTCTGTGAGATGATTTCACAGAACACAAAGAAGTTTCTCAGAAAGCTTCTTTCTCTTTGTTATCGGAGGATATTTCCTTTGGCCCTATAGTCTTCAAGGATCCGAAATATCTGTTCTCAGATTCCACAGAAATAAGGCTAGCAAAGAGATCCACGAAATACAGATGTAACTCTGTGAGATGAATTAACAGAACACTAAGCAGTTTCTCAGAAAGCTTCTTTCAGAAAGCTTCTTTCCAGATTTCATCTGAGGATATTTCCTTTTTCACCATAGCCCTCTATGGGCTTCCAAATATCACTTTGCCAATTCCACAAGAACTGTCTTAGCGAAAGGCTTCTTGAGGGGAAAGCTGTAACTCTGTGAGATGATTTCACAGAACACAAAGAAGTTTCTCAGAAAGCTTCTTTCTCTTTGTTATCGGAGGATATTTCCTTTGGCCCTATAGTCTTCAAAGGGATCCGAAATATCTGTTCTCAGATTCCACAGAAATAAGGCTAGCAAAGAGATCCACGAAATACAGATGTAACTCTGTGAGATGAATTAACAGAACACTAAGCAGTTTCTCAGAAAGCTTCTTTCCAGATTTCATCTCTGAGGATATTTCCTTTTTCACCATAGCCCTCTATGGGCTTCCAAATATCACTTTGCCAATTCCACAAGAACTGTCTTAGCGAAAGGCTTCTTGAGGGGAAAGCTGTAACTCTGTGAGATGATTTCACAGAACACAAAGAAGTTTCTCAGAAAGCTTCTTTCTCTTTGTTATCGGAGGATATTTCCTTTGGCCCTATAGTCTTCAAAGGGATCCGAAATATCTGTTCTCAGATTCCACAGAAATAAGGCTAGCAAAGAGATCCACGAAATACAGATGTAACTCTGTGAGATGAATTAACAGAACACTAAGCAGTTTCTCAGAAAGCTTCTTTCCAGATTTCATCTGAGGATATTTCCTTTTTCACCATAGCCCTCTATGGGCTTCCAAATATCACTTTTTCAATTCCACAAGAACTGTCTTAGCGAAAGGCTTCTTGAGGGGAAAGCTGTAACTCTGTGAGATGATTTCACAGAACACAAAAAGAAGTTTCTCAAAAAGCTTCTTTCTCTTTGTTATCGGAGGATATTTTTCCTTTGGCCCTATAGTCTTCAAAGGGATCCGAAATATCTGTTCTCAGATTCCACAGAAATAAGGCTAGCAAAGAGATCCACGAAATACAGATGTAACTCTGTGAGATGAATTAACAGAACACTAAGCAGTTTCTCAGAAAGCTTCTTTCCAGATTTCATCTGAGGATATTTCCTTTTTCACCATAGCCCTCTATGGGCTTCCAAATATCACTTTGCCAATTCCACAAGAACTGTCTTAGCGAAAGGCTTCTTGAGGGGAAAGCTGTAACTCTGTGAGATGATTTCACAGAACACAAAGAAGTTTCTCAGAAAGCTTCTTTCTCTTTGTTATCGGAGGATATTTCCTTTGGCCCTATAGTCTTCAAAGGGATCCGAAATATCTGTTCTCAGATTCCACAGAAATAAGGCTAGCAAAGAGATCCACGAAATACAGATGTAACTCTGTGAGAGATGAATTAACAGAACACTAAGCAGTTTCTCAGAAAGCTTCTTTCCAGATTTCATCTGAGGATATTTCCTTTTTCACCATAGCCCTCTATGGGCTTCCAAATATCACTTTGCCAATTCCACAAGAACTGTCTTAGCGAAAGGCTTCTTGAGGGGAAAGCTGTAACTCTGTGAGATGATTTCACAGAACACAAAGAAGTTTCTCAGAAAGCTTCTTTCTCTTTGTTATCGGAGGATATTTCCTTTGGCCCTATAGTCTTCAAAGGGATCCGAAATATCTGTTCTCAGATTCCACAGAAATAAGGCTAGCAAAGAGATCCACGAAATACAGATGTAACTCTGTGAGATGAATTAACAGAACACTAAGCAGTTTTCTCAGAAAGCTTCTTTCCAGATTTCATCTGAGGATATTTCCTTTTTCACCATAGCCCTCTATGGGCTTCCAAATATCACTTTGCCAATTCCACAAGAACTGTCTTAGCGAAAGGCTTCTTGAGGGGAAATGTAACTCTGTGAGATGATTTCACAGAACACAAAGAAGTTTCTCAGAAAGCTTCTTTCTCTTTGTTATCGGAGGATATTTCCTTTGGCCCTATAGTCTTCAAAGGGATCCGAAATATCTGTTCTCAGATTCCACAGAAATAAGGCTAGCAAAGAGATCCACGAAATACAGATGTAACTCTGTGAGATGAATTAACAGAACACTAAGCAGTTTTTCAGAAAGCTTCTTTCCAGATTTCATCTGAGGATATTTCCTTTTTCACCATAGCCCTCTATGGGCTTCCAAATATCACTTTGCCAATTCCACAAGAACTGTCTTAGCGAAAGGCTTCTTGAGGGGAAAGCTGTAACTCTGTGAGATGATTTCACAGAACACAAAGAAGTTTCTCAGAAAGCTTCTTTCTCTTTGTTATCGGAGGATATTTCCTTTGGCCCTATAGTCTTCAAAGGGATCCGAAATATCTGTTCTCAGATTCCACAGAAATAAGGCTAGCAAAGAGATCCCACGAAATACAGATGTAACTCTGTGAGATGAATTAACAGAACACTAAGCAGTTTCTCAGAAAGCTTCTTTCCAGATTTCATCTGAGGATATTTCCTTTTTCACCATAGCCCTCTATGGGCTTCCAAATATCACTTTGCCAATTCCACAAGAACTGTCTGTCTTAGCGAAAGGCTTCTTGAGGGGAAAGCTGTAACTCTGTGAGATGATTTCACAGAACACAAAGAAGTTTCTCAGAAAGCTTCTTTCTCTTTGTTATCGGAGGATATTTCCTTTGGCCCTATAGTCTTCAAAGGGATCCGAAATATCTGTTCTCAGATTCCACAGAAATAAGGCTAGCAAAGAGATCCACGAAATACAGATGTAACTCTGTGAGATGAATTAACAGAACACTAAGCAGTTTCTCAGAAAGCTTCTTTCCAGATTTCATCTGAGGATATTTCCTTTTTCACCATAGCCCTCTATGGGCTTCCAAATATCACTTTGCCAATTCCACAAGAACTGTCTTAGCGAAAGGCTTCTTGAGGGGAAAGCTGTAACTCTGTGAGATGATTTCACAGAACACAAAGAAGTTTCTCAGAAAGCTTCTTTCTCTTTGTTATCGGAGGATATTTCCTTTGGCCCTATAGTCTTCAAAGGGATCCGAAATATCTGTTCTCAGATTCCACAGAAATAAGGCTAGCAAAGAGATCCACGAAATACAGATGTAACTCTGTGAGATGAATTAACAGAACACTAAGCAGTTTCTCAGAAGAAAGCTTCTTTCCAGATTTCATCTGAGGATATTTCCTTTTTCACCATAGCCCTCTATGGGCTTCCAAATATCACTTTGCCAATTCCACAAGAACTGTCTTAGCGAAAGGCTTCTTGAGGGGAAAGCTGTAACTCTGTGAGATGATTTCACAGAACACAAAGAAGTTTCTCAGAAAGCTTCTTTCTCTTTGTTATCGGAGGATATTTCCTTTGGCCCTATAGTCTTCAAAGGGATCCGAAATATCTGTTCTCAGATTCCACAGAAATAAGGCTAGCAAAGAGATCCACGAAATACAGATGTAACTCTGTGAGATGAATTAACAGAACACTAAGCAGTTTCTCAGAAAGCTTCTTTCCAGATTTCATCTGAGGATATTTCCTTTTTTTCACCATAGCCCTCTATGGGCTTCCAAATATCACTTTGCCAATTCCACAAGAACTGTCTTAGCGAAAGGCTTCTTGAGGGGAAAGCTGTAACTCTGTGAGATGATTTCACAGAACACAAAGAAGTTTCTCAGAAAGCTTCTTTCTCTTTGTTATCGGAGGATATTTCCTTTGGCCCTATAGTCTTCAAAGGGATCCGAAATATCTGTTCTCAGATTCCACAGAAATAAGGCTAGCAAAGAGATCCACGAAATACAGATGTAACTCTGTGAGATGAATTAACAGAACACTAAGCAGTTTCTCAGAAAGCTTCTTTCCAGATTTCATCTGAGGATATTTCCTTTTTACCATAGCCCTCTATGGGCTTCCAAATATCACTTTGCCAATTCCACAAGAACTGTCTTAGCGAAAGGCTTCTTGAGGGGAAAGCTGTAACTCTGTGAGATGATTTCACAGAACACAAAGAAGTTTCTCAGAAAGCTTCTTTCTCTTTGTTATCGGAGGATATTTCCTTTGGCCCTATAGTCTTCAAAGGGATCCGAAATATCTGTTCTCAGATTCCACAGAAATAAGGCTAGCAAAGAGATCCACGAAATACAGATGTAACTCTGTGAGATGAATTAACAGAACACTAAGCAGTTTCTCAGAAAGCTTCTTTCCAGATTTCATCTGAGGATATTTCCTTTTTCACCATAGCCCTCTATGGGCTTCCAAATATCACTTTGCCAATTCCACAAGAACTGTCTTAGCGAAAGGCTTCTTGAGGGGAAAGCTGTAACTCTGTGAGATGATTTCACAGAACACAAAGAAGTTTCTCAGAAAGCTTCTTTCTCTTTGTTATCGGAGGATATTTCCTTTGGCCCTATAGTCTTCAAAGGGATCCGAAATATCTGTTCTCAGATTCCACAGAAATAAGGCTAGCAAAGAGATCCACGAAATACAGATGTAACTCTGTGAGATGAATTAACAGAACACTAAGCAGTTTTCTCAGAAAGCTTCTTTCCAGATTTCATCTGAGGATATTTCCTTTTACACCATAGCCCTCTATGGGCTTCCAAATATCACTTTGCCAATTCCACAAGAACTGTCTTAGCGAAAGGCTTCTTGAGGGGAAAGCTGTAACTCTGTGAGATGATTTCACAGAACACAAAGAAGTTTCTCAGAAAGCTTCTTTCTCTTTGTTATCGGAGGATATTTCCTTTGGCCCTATAGTCTTCAAAGGGATCCGAAATATCTGTTCTCAGATTCCACAGAAATAAGGCTAGCAAAGAGATCCACGAAATACAGATGTAACTCTGTGAGATGAATTAACAGAACACTAAGCAGTTTCTCAGAAAGCTTCTTTCCAGATTTCATCTGAGGATATTTCCTTTTTCACCATAGCCCTCTATGGGCTTCCAAATATCACTTTGCCAATTCCACAAGAACTGTCTTAGCGAAAGGCTTCTTGAGGGGAAAGCTGTAACTCTGTGAGATGATTTCACAGAACACAAAGAAGTTTCTCAGAAAGCTTCTTTCTCTTTGTTATCGGAGGATATTTCCTTTGGCCCTATAGTCTTCAAAGGGATCCGAAATATCTGTTCTCAGATTCCACAGAAATAAGGCTAGCAAAGAGATCCACGAAATACAGATGTAACTCTGTGAGATGAATTAACAGAACACTAAGCAGTTTCTCAGAAAGCTTCTTTCCAGATTTTCATCTGAGGATATTTCCTTTTTCACCATAGCCCTCTATGGGCTTCCAAATATCACTTTGCCAATTCCACAAGAACTGTCTTAGCGAAAGGCTTCTTGAGGGGAAAGCTGTAACTCTGTGAGATGATTTCACAGAACACAAAGAAGTTTCTCAGAAAGCTTCTTTCTCTTTGTTATCGGAGGATATTTCCTTTGGCCCTATAGTCTTCAAAGGGATCCGAAATATCTGTTCTCAGATTCCACAGAAATAAGGCTAGCAAAGAGATCCACGAAATACAGATGTAACTCTGTGAGATGAATTAACAGAACACTAAGCAGTTTCTTTCTCAGAAAGCTTCTTTCCAGATTTTCATCTGAGGATATTTCCTTTTTCACCATAGCCCTCTATGGGCTTCCAAATATCACTTTGCCAATTCCACAAGAACTGTCTTAGCGAAAGGCTTCTTGAGGGGAAAGCTGTAACTCTGTGAGATGATTTCACAGAACACAAAGAAGTTTCTCAGAAAGCTTCTTTCTCTTTGTTATCGGAGGATATTTCCTTTGGCCCTATAGTCTTCAAAGGGATCCGAAATATCTGTTCTCAGATTCCACAGAAATAAGGCTAGCAAAGAGATCCACGAAATACAGATGTAACTCTGTGAGATGAATTAACAGAACACTAAGCAGTTTCTCAGAAAGCTTCTTTCCAGATTTCATCTGAGGATATTTCCTTTTTCACCATAGCCCTCTATGGGCTTCCAAATATCACTTTGCCAATTCCACAAGAACTGTCTTAGCGAAAGGCTTCTTGAGGGGAAAGCTGTAACTCTGTGAGATGATTTCACAGAACACAAAGAAGTTTCTCAGAAAGCTTCTTTCTCTTTGTTATCGGAGGATATTTCCTTTGGCCCTATAGTCTTCAAAGGGATCCGAAATATCTGTTCTCAGATTCCACAGAAATAAGGCTAGCAAAGAGATCCACGAAATACAGATGTAACTCTGTGAGATGAATTAACAGAACACTAAGCAGTTTCTCAGAAAGCTTCTTTCCAGATTTCATCTGAGGATATTTCCTTTTTCACCATAGCCCTCTATGGGCTTCCAAATATCACTTTGCCAATTCCACAAGAACTGTCTTAGCGAAAGGCTTCTTGAGGGGAAAGCTGTAACTCTGTGAGATGATTTCACAGAACACAAAGAAGTTTCTCAGAAAGCTTCTTTCTCTTTGTTATCGGAGGATATTTCCTTTGGCCCTATAGTCTTCAAAGGGATCCGAAATATCTGTTCTCAGATTCCACAGAAATAAGGCTAGCAAAGAGATCCACGAAATACAGATGTAACTCTGTGAGATGAATTAACAGAACACTAAGCAGTTTCTCAGAAAGCTTCTTTCCAGATTTCATCTGAGGATATTTCCTTTTTCACCATAGCCCTCTATGGGCTTCCAAATATCACTTTGCCAATTCCACAAGAACTGTCTTAGCGAAAGGCTTCTTGAGGGGAAAGCTGTAACTCTGTGAGATGATTTCACAGAACACAAAGAAGTTTCTCAGAAAGCTTCTTTCTCTTTGTTATCGGAGGATATTTCCTTTGGCCCTATAGTCTTCAAAGGGATCCGAAATATCTGTTCTCAGATTCCACAGAAATAAGGCTAGCAAAGAGATCCACGAAATACAGATGTAACTCTGTGAGATGAATTAACAGAACACTAAGCAGTTTCTCAGAAAGCTTCTTTCCAGATTTCATCTGAGGATATTTCCTTTTTCACCATAGCCCTCTATGGGCTTCCAAATATCACTTTGCCAATTCCACAAGAACTGTCTTAGCGAAAGGCTTCTTGAGGGAAAGCTGTAACTCTGTGAGATGATTTCACAGAACACAAAGAAGTTTCTCAGAAAGCTTCTTTCTCTTTGTTATCGGAGGATATTTCCTTTGGCCCTATAGTCTTCAAAGGGATCCGAAATATCTGTTCTCAGATTCCACAGAAATAAGGCTAGCAAAGAGATCCACGAAATACAGATGTAACTCTGTGAGATGAATTAACAGAACACTAAGCAGTTTCTCCCAATTCCACAAGAACTGTCTTAGCGAAAGGCTTCTTGAGGGGAAAGCTGTAACTCTGTGAGATGATTTCACAGAACACAAAGAAGTTTCTCAGAAAGCTTCTTTCTCTTTGTTATCGGAGGATATTTCCTTTGGCCCTATAGTCTTCAAAGGGATCCGAAATATCTGTTCTCAGATTCCACAGAAATAAGGCTAGCAAAGAGATCCACGAAATACAGATGTAACTCTGTGAGATGAATTAACAGAACACTAAGCAGTTTCTCAGAAAGCTTCTTTCCAGATTTCATCTGAGGATATTTCCTTTTTCACCATAGCCCTCTATGGGCTTCCAAATATCACTTTGCCAATTCCACAAGAACTGTCTTAGCGAAAGGCTTCTTGAGGGGAAAGCTGTAACTCTGTGAGATGATTTCACAGAACACAAAGAAGTTTCTCAGAAAGCTTCTTTCTCTTTGTTATCGGAGGATATTTCCTTTGGCCCTATAGTCTTCAAAGGGATCCGAAATATCTGTTCTCAGATTCCACAGAAATAAGGCTAGCAAAGAGATCCACGAAATACAGATGTAACTCTGTGAGATGAATTAACAGAACACTAAGCAGTTTCTCAGAAAGCTTCTTTCCAGATTTCATCTGAGGATATTTCCTTTTTCACCATAGCCCTCTATGGGCTTCCAAATATCACTTTGCCAATTCCACAAGAACTGTCTTAGCGAAAGGCTTCTTGAGGGGAAAGCTGTAACTCTGTGAGATGATTTCACAGAACACAAAGAAGTTTCTCAGAAAGCTTCTTTCTCTTTGTTATCGGAGGATATTTCCTTTGGCCCTATAGTCTTCAAAGGGATCCGAAATATCTGTTCTCAGATTCCACAGAAATAAGGCTAGCAAAGAGATCCACGAAATACAGATGTAACTCTGTGAGATGAATTAACAGAACACTAAGCAGTTTCTCAGAAAGCTTCTTTCCAGATTTCATCTGAGGATATTTCCTTTTTTCACCATAGCCCTCTATGGGCTTCCAAATATCACTTTGCCAATTCCACAAGAACTGTCTTAGCGAAAGGCTTCTTGAGGGGAAAGCTGTAACTCTGTGAGATGATTTCACAGAACACAAAGAAGTTTCTCAGAAAGCTTCTTTCTCTTTGTTATCGGAGGATATTTCCTTTGGCCCTATAGTCTTCAAAGGGATCCGAAATATCTGTTCTCAGATTCCACAGAAATAAGGCTAGCAAAGAGATCCACGAAATACAGATGTAACTCTGTGAGATGAATTAACAGAACACTAAGCAGTTTCTCAGAAAGCTTCTTTCCAGATTTCATCTGAGGATATTTCCTTTTTCACCATAGCCCTCTATGGGCTTCCAAATATCACTTTGCCAATTCCACAAGAACTGTCTTAGCGAAAGGCTTCTTGAGGGGAAAGCTGTAACTCTGTGAGATGATTTCACAGAACACAAAGAAGTTTCTCAGAAAGCTTCTTTCTCTTTGTTATCGGAGGATATTTCCTTTGGCCCTATAGTCTTCAAAGGGATCCGAAATATCTGTTCTCAGATTCCACAGAAATAAGGCTAGCAAAGAGATCCACGAAATACAGATGTAACTCTGTGAGATGAATTAACAGAACACTAAGCAGTTTCTCAGAAAGCTTCTTTCCAGATTTCATCTGAGGATATTTCCTTTTTCACCATAGCCCTCTATGGGCTTCCAAATATCACTTTGCCAATTCCACAAGAACTGTCTTAGCGAAAGGCTTCTTGAGGGGAAAGCTGTAACTCTGTGAGATGATTTCACAGAACACAAAGAAGTTTCTCAGAAAGCTTCTTTCTCTTTGTTATCGGAGGATATTTCCTTTGGCCCTATAGTCTTCAAAGGGATCCGAAATATCTGTTCTCAGATTCCACAGAAATAAGGCTAGCAAAGAGATCCACGAAATACAGATGTAACTCTGTGAGATGAATTAACAGAACACTAAGCAGTTTCTCAGAAAGCTTCTTTCCAGATTTCATCTGAGGATATTTCCTTTTTCACCATAGCCCTCTATGGGCTTCCAAATATCACTTTGCCAATTCCACAAGAACTGTCTTAGCGAAAGGCTTCTTGAGGGGAAAGCTGTAACTCTGTGAGATGATTTCACAGAACACAAAGAAGTTTCTCAGAAAGCTTCTTTCTCTTTGTTATCGGAGGATATTTCCTTTGGCCCTATAGTCTTCAAAGGGATCCGAAATATCTGTTCTCAGATTCCACAGAAATAAGGCTAGCAAAGAGATCCACGAAATACAGATGTAACTCTGTGAGATGAATTAACAGAACACTAAGCAGTTTCTCAGAAAGCTTCTTTCCAGATTTCATCTGAGGATATTTCCTTTTTCACCATAGCCCTCTATGGGCTTCCAAATATCACTTTGCCAATTCCACAAGAACTGTCTTAGCGAAAGGCTTCTTGAGGGGAAAGCTGTAACTCTGTGAGATGATTTCACAGAACACAAAGAAGTTCTCAGAAAGCTTCTTTCTCTTTGTTATCGGAGGATATTTCCTTTGGCCCTATAGTCTTCAAAGGGATCCGAAATATCTGTTCTCAGATTCCACAGAAATAAGGCTAGCAAAGAGATCCACGAAATACAGATGTAACTCTGTGAGATGAATTAACAGAACACTAAGCAGTTTCTCAGAAAGCTTCTTTCCAGATTTCATCTGAGGATATTTCCTTTTTCACCATAGCCCTCTATGGGCTTCCAAATATCACTTTGCCAATTCCACAAGAACTGTCTTAGCGAAAGGCTTCTTGAGGGGAAAGCTGTAACTCTGTGAGATGATTTCACAGAACACAAAGAAGTTTCTCAGAAAGCTTCTTTCTCTTTGTTATCGGAGGATATTTCCTTTGGCCCTATAGTCTTCAAAGGGATCCGAAATATCTGTTCTCAGATTCCACAGAAATAAGGCTAGCAAAGAGATCCACGAAATACAGATGTAACTCTGTGAGATGAATTAACAGAACACTAAGCAGTTTCTCAGAAAGCTTCTTTCCAGATTTCATCTGAGGATATTTCCTTTTTCACCATAGCCCTCTATGGGCTTCCAAATATCACTTTGCCAATTCCACAAGAACTGTCTTAGCGAAAGGCTTCTTGAGGGGAAAGCTGTAACTCTGTGAGATGATTTCACAGAACACAAAGAAGTTTCTCAGAAAGCTTCTTCTCTTTGTTATCGGAGGATATTTCCTTTGGCCCTATAGTCTTCAAAGGGATCCGAAATATCTGTTCTCAGATTCCACAGAAATAAGGCTAGCAAAGAGATCCACGAAATACAGATGTAACTCTGTGAGATGAATTAACAGAACACTAAGCAGTTTCTCAGAAAGCTTCTTTCCAGATTTCATCTGAGGATATTTCCTTTTTCACCATAGCCCTCTATGGGCTTCCAAATATCACTTTGCCAATTCCACAAGAACTGTCTTAGCGAAAGGCTTCTTGAGGGGAAAGCTGTAACTCTGTGAGATGATTTCACAGAACACAAAGAAGTTTCTCAGAAAGCTTCTTTCTCTTTGTTATCGGAGGATATTTCCTTTGGCCCTATAGTCTTCAAAGGGATCCGAAATATCTGTTCTCAGATTCCACAGAAATAAGGCTAGCAAAGAGATCCACGAAATACAGATGTAACTCTGTGAGATGAATTAACAGAACACTAAGCAGTTTCTCAGAAAGCTTCTTTCCAGATTTCATCTGAGGATATTTCCTTTTTCACCATAGCCCTCTATGGGCTTCCAAATATCACTTTGCCAATTCCACAAGAACTGTCTTAGCGAAAGGCTTCTTGAGGGGAAAGCTGTAACTCTGTGAGATGATTTCACAGAACACAAAGAAGTTTCTCAGAAAGCTTCTTTCTCTTTGTTATCGGAGGATATTTCCTTTGGCCCTATAGTCTTCAAAGGGATCCGAAATATCTGTTCTCAGATTCCACAGAAATAAGGCTAGCAAAGAGATCCACGAAATATACAGATGTAACTCTGTGAGATGAATTAACAGAACACTAAGCAGTTTCTCAGAAAGCTTCTTTCCAGATTTCATCTGAGGATATTTCCTTTTTCACCATAGCCCTCTATGGGCTTCCAAATATCACTTTGCCAATTCCACAAGAACTGTCTTAGCGAAAGGCTTCTTGAGGGGAAAGCTGTAACTCTGTGAGATGATTTCACAGAACACAAAGAAGTTTCTCAGAAAGCTTCTTTCTCTTTGTTATCGGAGGATATTTCCTTTGGCCCTATAGTCTTCAAAGGGATCCGAAATATCTGTTCTCAGATTCCACAGAAATAAGGCTAGCAAAGAGATCCACGAAATACA
The DNA here is from genome assembly GCF_024542745.1 of Macaca thibetana thibetana. Taxonomy (NCBI): domain Eukaryota; kingdom Metazoa; phylum Chordata; class Mammalia; order Primates; family Cercopithecidae; genus Macaca; species Macaca thibetana. Next base: position 16,115 of record NW_026088917.1, on the reverse strand, counting down.
GATGTAACTCTGTGAGATGAATTAACAGAACACTAAGCAGTTTCTCAGAAAGCTTCTTTCCAGATTTCATCTGAGGATATTTCCTTTTTCACCATAGCCCTCTATGGGCTTCCAAATATCACTTTGCCAATTCCACAAGAACTGTCTTAGCGAAAGGCTTCTTGAGGGGAAAGCTGTAACTCTGTGAGATGATTTCACAGAACACAAAGAAGTTTCTCAGAAAGCTTCTTTCTCTTTGTTATCGGAGGATATTTCCTTTGGCCCTATAGTCTTCAAAGGGATCCGAAATATCTGTTCTCAGATTCCACAGAAATAAGGCTAGCAAAGAGATCCACGAAATACAGATGTAACTCTGTGAGATGAATTAACAGAACACTAAGCAGTTTCTCAGAAAGCTTCTTTCCAGATTTCATCTGAGGATATTTCCTTTTTCACCATAGCCCTCTATGGGCTTCCAAATATCACTTTGCCAATTCCACAAGAACTGTCTTAGCGAAAGGCTTCTTGAGGGGAAAGCTGTAACTCTGTGAGATGATTTCACAGAACACAAAGAAGTTTCTCAGAAAGCTTCTTTCTCTTTGTTATCGGAGGATATTTCCTTTGGCCCTATAGTCTTCAAAGGGATCCGAAATATCTGTTCTCAGATTCCACAGAAATAAGGCTAGCAAAGAGATCCACGAAATACAGATGTAACTCTGTGAGATGAATTAACAGAACACTAAGCAGTTTCTCAGAAAGCTTCTTTCCAGATTTCATCTGAGGATATTTCCTTTTTCACCATAGCCCTCTATGGGCTTCCAAATATCACTTTGCCAATTCCACAAGAACTGTCTTAGCGAAAGGCTTCTTGAGGGGAAAGCTGTAACTCTGTGAGATGATTTCACAGAACACAAAGAAGTTTCTCAGAAAGCTTCTTTCTCTTTGTTATCGGAGGATATTTCCTTTGGCCCTATAGTCTTCAAAGGGATCCGAAATATCTGTTCTCAGATTCCACAGAAATAAGGCTAGCAAAGAGATCCACGAAATACAGATGTAACTCTGTGAGATGAATTAACAGAACACTAAGCAGTTTCTCAGAAAGCTTCTTTCCAGATTTCATCTGAGGATATTTCCTTTTTCACCATAGCCCTCTATGGGCTTCCAAATATCACTTTGCCAATTCCACAAGAACTGTCTTAGCGAAAGGCTTCTTGAGGGGAAAGCTGTAACTCTGTGAGATGATTTCACAGAACACAAAGAAGTTTCTCAGAAAGCTTCTTTCTCTTTGTTATCGGAGGATATTTCCTTTGGCCCTATAGTCTTCAAAGGGATCCGAAATATCTGTTCTCAGATTCCACAGAAATAAGGCTAGCAAAGAGATCCACGAAATACAGATGTAACTCTGTGAGATGAATTAACAGAACACTAAGCAGTTTCTCAGAAAGCTTCTTTCCAGATTTCATCTGAGGATATTTCCTTTTTCACCATAGCCCTCTATGGGCTTCCAAATATCACTTTGCCAATTCCACAAGAACTGTCTTAGCGAAAGGCTTCTTGAGGGGAAAGCTGTAACTCTGTGAGATGATTTCACAGAACACAAAGAAGTTTCTCAGAAAGCTTCTTTCTCTTTGTTATCGGAGGATATTTCCTTTGGCCCTATAGTCTTCAAAGGGATCCGAAATATCTGTTCTCAGATTCCACAGAAATAAGGCTAGCAAAGAGATCCACGAAATACAGATGTAACTCTGTGAGATGAATTAACAGAACACTAAGCAGTTTCTCAGAAAGCTTCTTTCCAGATTTCATCTGAGGATATTTCCTTTTTCACCATAGCCCTCTATGGGCTTCCAAATATCACTTTGCCAATTCCACAAGAACTGTCTTAGCGAAAGGCTTCTTGAGGGGAAAGCTGTAACTCTGTGAGATGATTTCACAGAACACAAAGAAGTTTCTCAGAAAGCTTCTTTCTCTTTGTTATCGGAGGATATTTCCTTTGGCCCTATAGTCTTCAAAGGGATCCGAAATATCTGTTCTCAGATTCCACAGAAATAAGGCTAGCAAAGAGATCCACGAAATACAGATGTAACTCTGTGAGATGAATTAACAGAACACTAAGCAGTTTCTCAGAAAGCTTCTTTCCAGATTTCATCTGAGGATATTTCCTTTTTCACCATAGCCCTCTATGGGCTTCCAAATATCACTTTGCCAATTCCACAAGAACTGTCTTAGCGAAAGGCTTCTTGAGGGGAAAGCTGTAACTCTGTGAGATGATTTCACAGAACACAAAGAAGTTTCTCAGAAAGCTTCTTTCTCTTTGTTATCGGAGGATATTTCCTTTGGCCTATAGTCTTCAAAGGGATCCGAAATATCTGTTCTCAGATTCCACAGAAATAAGGCTAGCAAAGAGATCCACGAAATACAGATGTAACTCTGTGAGATGAATTAACAGAACACTAAGCAGTTTCTCAGAAAGCTTCTTTCCAGATTTCATCTGAGGATATTTCCTTTTTCACCATAGCCCTCTATGGGCTTCCAAATATCACTTTGCCAATTCCACAAGAACTGTCTTAGCGAAAGGCTTCTTGAGGGGAAAGCTGTAACTCTGTGAGATGATTTCACAGAACACAAAGAAGTTTCTCAGAAAGCTTCTTTCTCTTTTGTTATCGGAGGATATTTCCTTTGGCCCTATAGTCTTCAAAGGGATCCGAAATATCTGTTCTCAGATTCCACAGAAATAAGGCTAGCAAAGAGATCCACGAAATACAGATGTAACTCTGTGAGATGAATTAACAGAACACTAAGCAGTTTCTCAGAAAGCTTCTTTCCAGATTTCATCTGAGGATATTTCCTTTTTCACCATAGCCCTCTATGGGCTTCCAAATATCACTTTGCCAATTCCACAAGAACTGTCTTAGCGAAAGGCTTCTTGAGGGGAAAGCTGTAACTCTGTGAGATGATTTCACAGAACACAAAGAAGTTTCTCAGAAAGCTTCTTTCTCTTTGTTATCGGAGGATATTTCCTTTGGCCCTATAGTCTTCAAAGGGATCCGAAATATCTGTTCTCAGATTCCACAGAAATAAGGCTAGCAAAGAGATCCACGAAATACAGATGTAACTCTGTGAGATGAATTAACAGAACACTAAGCAGTTTCTCAGAAAGCTTCTTTCCAGATTTCATCTGAGGATATTTCCTTTTTCACCATAGCCCTCTATGGGCTTCCAAATATCACTTTGCCAATTCCACAAGAACTGTCTTAGCGAAAGGCTTCTTGAGGGGAAAGCTGTAACTCTGTGAGATGATTTCACAGAACACAAAGAAGTTTCTCAGAAAGCTTCTTTCTCTTTGTTATCGGAGGATATTTCCTTTGGCCCTATAGTCTTCAAAGGGATCCGAAATATCTGTTCTCAGATTCCACAGAAATAAGGCTAGCAAAGAGATCCACGAAATACAGATGTAACTCTGTGAGATGAATTAACAGAACACTAAGCAGTTTCTCAGAAAGCTTCTTTCCAGATTTCATCTGAGGATATTTCCTTTTTCACCATAGCCCTCTATGGGCTTCCAAATATCACTTTGCCAATTCCACAAGAACTGTCTTAGCGAAAGGCTTCTTGAGGGGAAAGCTGTAACTCTGTGAGATGATTTCACAGAACACAAAGAAGTTTCTCAGAAAGCTTCTTTCTCTTTGTTATCGGAGGATATTTCCTTTGGCCCTATAGTCTTCAAAGGGATCCGAAATATCTGTTCTCAGATTCCACAGAAATAAGGCTAGCAAAGAGATCCACGAAATACAGATGTAACTCTGTGAGATGAATTAACAGAACACTAAGCAGTTTCTCAGAAAGCTTCTTTCCAGATTTCATCTGAGGATATTTCCTTTTTCACCATAGCCCTCTATGGGCTTCCAAATATCACTTTGCCAATTCCACAAGAACTGTCTTAGCGAAAGGCTTCTTGAGGGGAAAGCTGTAACTCTGTGAGATGATTTCACAGAACACAAAGAAGTTTCTCAGAAAGCTTCTTTCTCTTTGTTATCGGAGGATATTTCCTTTGGCCCTATAGTCTTCAAAGGGATCCGAAATATCTGTTCTCAGATTCCACAGAAATAAGGCTAGCAAAGAGATCCACGAAATACAGATGTAACTCTGTGAGATGAATTAACAGAACACTAAGCAGTTTCTCAGAAAGCTTCTTTCCAGATTTCATCTGAGGATATTTCCTTTTTCACCATAGCCCTCTATGGGCTTCCAAATATCACTTTGCCAATTCCACAAGAACTGTCTTAGCGAAAGGCTTCTTGAGGGGAAAGCTGTAACTCTGTGAGATGATTTCACAGAACACAAAGAAGTTTCTCAGAAAGCTTCTTTCTCTTTGTTATCGGAGGATATTTCCTTTGGCCCTATAGTCTTCAAAGGGATCCGAAATATCTGTTCTCAGATTCCACAGAAATAAGGCTAGCAAAGAGATCCACGAAATACAGATGTAACTCTGTGAGATGAATTAACAGAACACTAAGCAGTTTCTCAGAAAGCTTCTTTCCAGATTTCATCTGAGGATATTTCCTTTTTCACCATAGCCCTCTATGGGCTTCCAAATATCACTTTGCCAATTCCACAAGAACTGTCTTAGCGAAAGGCTTCTTGAGGGGAAAGCTGTAACTCTGTGAGATGATTTCACAGAACACAAAGAAGTTTCTCAGAAAGCTTCTTTCTCTTTGTTTATCGGAGGATATTTCCTTTGGCCCTATAGTCTTCAAAGGGATCCGAAATATCTGTTCTCAGATTCCACAGAAATAAGGCTAGCAAGAGATCCACGAAATACAGATGTAACTCTGTGAGATGAATTAACAGAACACTAAGCAGTTTCTCAGAAAGCTTCTTTCCAGATTTCATCTGAGGATATTTCCTTTTTCACCATAGCCCTCTATGGGCTTCCAAATATCACTTTGCCAATTCCACAAGAACTGTCTTAGCGAAAGGCTTCTTGAGGGGAAAGCTGTAACTCTGTGAGATGATTTCACAGAACACAAAGAAGTTTCTCAGAAAGCTTCTTTCTCTTTGTTATCGGAGGATATTTCCTTTGGCCCTATAGTCTTCAAAGGGATCCGAAATATCTGTTCTCAGATTCCACAGAAATAAGGCTAGCAAAGAGATCCACGAAATACAGATGTAACTCTGTGAGATGAATTAACAGAACACTAAGCAGTTTCTCAGAAAGCTTCTTTCCAGATTTCATCTGAGGATATTTCCTTTTTCACCATAGCCCTCTATGGGCTTCCAAATATCACTTTGCCAATTCCACAAGAAACTGTCTTAGCGAAAGGCTTCTTGAGGGGAAAGCTGTAACTCTGTGAGATGATTTCACAGAACACAAAGAAGTTTCTCAGAAAGCTTCTTTCTCTTTGTTATCGGAGGATATTTCCTTTGGCCCTATAGTCTTCAAAGGGATCCGAAATATCTGTTCTCAGATTCCACAGAAATAAGGCTAGCAAAGAGATCCACGAAATACAGATGTAACTCTGTGAGATGAATTAACAGAACACTAAGCAGTTTCTCAGAAAGCTTCTTTCCAGATTTCATCTGAGGATATTTCCTTTTTCACCATAGCCCTCTATGGGCTTCCAAATATCACTTTGCCAATTCCACAAGAACTGTCTTAGCGAAAGGCTTCTTGAGGGGAAAGCTGTAACTCTGTGAGATGATTTCACAGAACACAAAGAAGTTTCTCAGAAAGCTTCTTTCTCTTTGTTATCGGAGGATATTTCCTTTGGCCCTATAGTCTTCAAAGGGATCCGAAATATCTGTTCTCAGATTCCACAGAAATAAGGCTAGCAAAGAGATCCACGAAATACAGATGTAACTCTGTGAGATGAATTAACAGAACACTAAGCAGTTTCTCAGAAAGCTTCTTTCCAGATTTCATCTGAGGATATTTCCTTTTTCACCATAGCCCTCTATGGGCTTCCAAATATCACTTTGCCAATTCCACAAGAACTGTCTTAGCGAAAGGCTTCTTGAGGGGAAAGCTGTAACTCTGTGAGATGATTTCACAGAACACAAAGAAGTTTCTCAGAAAGCTTCTTTCTCTTTGTTATCGGAGGATATTTCCTTTGGCCCTATAGTCTTCAAAGGGATCCGAAATATCTGTTCTCAGATTCCACAGAAATAAGGCTAGCAAAGAGATCCACGAAATACAGATGTAACTCTGTGAGATGAATTAACAGAACACTAAGCAGTTTCTCAGAAAGCTTCTTTCCAGATTTCATCTGAGGATATTTCCTTTTTCACCATAGCCCTCTATGGCTTCCAAATATCACTTTGCCAATTCCACAAGAACTGTCTTAGCGAAAGGCTTCTTGAGGGGAAAGCTGTAACTCTGTGAGATGATTTCACAGAACACAAAGAAGTTTCTCAGAAAGCTTCTTTCTCTTTGTTATCGGAGGATATTTCCTTTGGCCCTATAGTCTTCAAAGGGATCCGAAATATCTGTTCTCAGATTCCACAGAAATAAGGCTAGCAAAGAGATCCACGAAATACAGATGTAACTCTGTGAGATGAATTAAACAGAACACTAAGCAGTTTCTCAGAAAGCTTCTTTCCAGATTTCATCTGAGGATATTTCCTTTTTCACCATAGCCCTCTATGGGCTTCCAAATATCACTTTGCCAATTCCACAAGAACTGTCTTAGCGAAAGGCTTCTTGAGGGGAAAGCTGTAACTCTGTGAGATGATTTCACAGAACACAAAGAAGTTTCTCAGAAAGCTTCTTTCTCTTTGTTATCGGAGGATATTTCCTTTGGCCCTATAGTCTTCAAAGGGATCCGAAATATCTGTTCTCAGATTCCACAGAAATAAGGCTAGCAAAGAGATCCACGAAATACAGATGTAACTCTGTGAGATGAATTAACAGAACACTAAGCAGTTTCTCAGAAAGCTTCTTTCCAGATTTCATCTGAGGATATTTCCTTTTTCACCATAGCCCTCTATGGGCTTCCAAATATCACTTTGCCAATTCCACAAGAACTGTCTTAGCGAAAGGCTTCTTGAGGGGAAAGCTGTAACTCTGTGAGATGATTTCACAGAACACAAAGAAGTTTCTCAGAAAGCTTCTTTCTCTTTGTTATCGGAGGATATTTCCTTTGGCCCTATAGTCTTCAAAGGGATCCGAAATATCTGTTCTCAGATTCCACAGAAATAAGGCTAGCAAAGAGATCCACGAAATACAGATGTAACTCTGTGAGATGAATTAACAGAACACTAAGCAGTTTCTCAGAAAGCTTCTTTCCAGATTTCATCTGAGGATATTTCCTTTTTCACCATAGCCCTCTATGGGCTTCCAAATATCACTTTGCCAATTCCACAAGAACTGTCTTAGCGAAAGGCTTCTTGAGGGGAAAGCTGTAACTCTGTGAGATGATTTCACAGAACACAAAGAAGTTTCTCAGAAAGCTTCTTTCTCTTTGTTATCGGAGGATATTTCCTTTGGCCCTATAGTCTTCAAAGGGATCCGAAATATCTGTTCTCAGATTCCACAGAAATAAGGCTAGCAAAGAGATCCACGAAATACAGATGTAACTCTGTGAGATGAATTAACAGAACACTAAGCAGTTTCTCAGAAAGCTTCTTTCCAGATTTCATCTGAGGATATTTCCTTTTTCACCATAGCCCTCTATGGGCTTCCAAATATCACTTTGCCAATTCCACAAGAACTGTCTTAGCGAAAGGCTTCTTGAGGGGAAAGCTGTAACTCTGTGAGATGATTTCACAGAACACAAAGAAGTTTCTCAGAAAACTTCTTTCTCTTTGTTATCGGGAGGATATTTCCTTTGGCCCTATAGTCTTCAAAGGGATCCGAAATATCTGTTCTCAGATTCCACAGAAATAAGGCTAGCAAAGAGATCCACGAAATACAGATGTAACTCTGTGAGATGAATTAACAGAACACTAAGCAGTTTCTCAGAAAGCTTCTTTCCAGATTTCATCTGAGGATATTTCCTTTTTCACCATAGCCCTCTATGGGCTTCCAAATATCACTTTGCCAATTCCACAAGAACTGTCTTAGCGAAAGGCTTCTTGAGGGGAAAGCTGTAACTCTGTGAGATGATTTCACAGAACACAAAGAAGTTTCTCAGAAAGCTTCTTTCTCTTTGTTATCGGAGGATATTTCCTTTGGCCCTATAGTCTTCAAAGGGATCCGAAATATCTGTTCTCAGATTCCACAGAAATAAGGCTAGCAAAGAGATCCACGAAATACAGATGTAACTCTGTGAGATGAATTAACAGAACACTAAGCAGTTTCTCAGAAAGCTTCTTTCCAGATTTCATCTGAGGATATTTCCTTTTTCACCATAGCCCTCTATGGGCTTCCAAATATCACTTTGCCAATTCCACAAGAACTGTCTTAGCGAAAGGCTTCTTGAGGGGAAAGCTGTAACTCTGTGAGATGATTTCACAGAACACAAAGAAGTTTCTCAGAAAGCTTCTTTCTCTTTGTTATCGGAGGATATTTCCTTTGGCCCTATAGTCTTCAAAGGGATCCGAAATATCTGTTCTCAGATTCCACAGAAATAAGGCTAGCAAAGAGATCCACGAAATACAGATGTAACTCTGTGAGATGAATTAACAGAACACTAAGCAGTTTCTCAGAAAGCTTCTTTCCAGATTTCATCTGAGGATATTTCCTTTTTCACCATAGCCCTCTATGGGCTTCCAAATATCACTTTGCCAATTCCACAAGAACTGTCTTAGCGAAAGGCTTCTTGAGGGAAAGCTGTAACTCTGTGAGATGATTTCACAGAACACAAAGAAGTTTCTCAGAAAGCTTCTTTCTCTTTGTTATCGGAGGATATTTCCTTTGGCCCTATAGTCTTCAAAGGGATCCGAAATATCTGTTCTCAGATTCCACAGAAATAAGGCTAGCAAAGAGATCCACGAAATACAGATGTAACTCTGTGAGATGAATTAACAGAACACTAAGCAGTTTCTCAGAAAGCTTCTTTCCAGATTTCATCTGAGGATATTTCCTTTTTCACCATAGCCCTCTATGGGCTTCCAAATATCACTTTGCCAATTCCACAAGAACTGTCTTAGCGAAAGGCTTCTTGAGGGGAAAGCTGTAACTCTGTGAGATGATTTCACAGAACACAAAGAAGTTTCTCAGAAAGCTTCTTTCTCTTTGTTATCGGAGGATATTTCCTTTGGCCCTATAGTCTTCAAAGGGATCCGAAATATCTGTTCTCAGATTCCACAGAAATAAGGCTAGCAAAGAGATCCACGAAATACAGATGTAACTCTGTGAGATGAATTAACAGAACACTAAGCAGTTTCTCAGAAAGCTTTCTTTCCAGATTTCATCTGAGGATATTTCCTTTTTCACCATAGCCCTCTATGGGCTTCCAAATATCACTTTGCCAATTCCACAAGAACTGTCTTAGCGAAAGGCTTCTTGAGGGGAAAGCTGTAACTCTGTGAGATGATTTCACAGAACACAAAGAAGTTTCTCAGAAAGCTTCTTTCTCTTTGTTATCGGAGGATATTTCCTTTGGCCCTATAGTCTTCAAAGGGATCCGAAATATCTGTTCTCAGATTCCACAGAAATAAGGCTAGCAAAGAGATCCACGAAATACAGATGTAACTCTGTGAGATGAATTAACAGAACACTAAGCAGTTTCTCAGAAAGCTTCTTTCCAGATTTCATCTGAGGATATTTCCTTTTTCACCATAGCCCTCTATGGGCTTCCAAATATCACTTTGCCAATTCCACAAGAACTGTCTTAGCGAAAGGCTTCTTGAGGGGAAAGCTGTAACTCTGTGAGATGATTTCACAGAACACAAAGAAGTTTCTCAGAAAGCTTCTTTCTCTTTGTTATCGGAGGATATTTCCTTTGGCCCTATAGTCTTCAAAGGGATCCGAAATATCTGTTCTCAGATTCCACAGAAATAAGGCTAGCAAAGAGATCCACGAAATACAGATGTAACTCTGTGAGATGAATTAACAGAACACTAAGCAGTTTCTCAGAAAGCTTCTTTCCAGATTTCATCTGAGGATATTTCCTTTTTCACCATAGCCCTCTATGGGCTTCCAAATATCACTTTGCCAATTCCACAAGAACTGTCTTAGCGAAAGGCTTCTTGAGGGGAAAGCTGTAACTCTGTGAGATGATTTCACAGAACACAAAGAAGTTTCTCAGAAAGCTTCTTTCTCTTTGTTATCGGAGGATATTTCCTTTGGCCCTATAGTCTTCAAAGGGATCCGAAATATCTGTTCTCAGATTCCACAGAAATAAGGCTAGCAAAGAGATCCACGAAATACAGATGTAACTCTGTGAGATGAATTAACAGAACACTAAGCAGTTTCTCAGAAAGCTTCTTTCCAGATTTCATCTGAGGATATTTCCTTTTTCACCATAGCCCTCTATGGGCTTCCAAATATCACTTTGCCAATTCCACAAGAACTGTCTTAGCGAAAGGCTTCTTGAGGGAAAGCTGTAACTCTGTGAGATGATTTCACAGAACACAAAGAAGTTTCTCAGAAAGCTTCTTTCTCTTTGTTATCGGAGGATATTTCCTTTGGCCCTATAGTCTTCAAAGGGATCCGAAATATCTGTTCTCAGATTCCACAGAAATAAGGCTAGCAAAGAGATCCACGAAATACAGATGTAACTCTGTGAGATGAATTAACAGAACACTAAGCAGTTTCTCAGAAAGCTTCTTTCCAGATTTCATCTGAGGATATTTCCTTTTTCACCATAGCCCTCTATGGGCTTCCAAATATCACTTTGCCAATTCCACAAGAACTGTCTTAGCGAAAGGCTTCTTGAGGGGAAAGCTGTAACTCTGTGAGATGATTTCACAGAACACAAAGAAGTTTCTCAGAAAGCTTCTTTCTCTTTGTTATCGGAGGATATTTTCCTTTGGCCCTATAGTCTTCAAAGGGATCCGAAATATCTGTTCTCAGATTCCACAGAAATAAGGCTAGCAAAGAGATCCACGAAAATACAGATGTAACTCTGTGAGATGAATTAACAGAACACTAAGCAGTTTCTCAGAAAGCTTCTTTCCAGATTTCATCTGAGGATATTTCCTTTTTCACCATAGCCCTCTATGGGCTTCCAAATATCACTTTGCCAATTCCACAAGAACTGTCTTAGCGAAAGGCTTCTTGAGGGGAAAGCTGTAACTCTGTGAGATGATTTCACAGAACACAAAGAAGTTTCTCAGAAAGCTTCTTTCTCTTTGTTATCGGAGGATATTTCCTTTGGCCCTATAGTCTTCAAAGGGATCCGAAATATCTGTTCTCAGATTCCACAGAAATAAGGCTAGCAAAGAGATCCACGAAATACAGATGTAACTCTGTGAGATGAATTAACAGAACACTAAGCAGTTTCTCAGAAAGCTTCTTTCCAGATTTCATCTGAGGATATTTCCTTTTTCACCATAGCCCTCTATGGGCTTCCAAATATCACTTTGCCAATTCCACAAGAACTGTCTTAGCGAAAGGCTTCTTGAGGGGAAAGCTGTAACTCTGTGAGATGATTTCACAGAACACAAAGAAGTTTCTCAGAAAGCTTCTTTCTCTTTGTTATCGGAGGATATTTCCTTTGGCCCTATAGTCTTCAAAGGGATCCGAAATATCTGTTCTCAGATTCCACAGAAATAAGGCTAGCAAAGAGATCCACGAAATACAGATGTAACTCTGTGAGATGAATTAACAGAACACTAAGCAGTTTCTCAGAAAGCTTCTTTCCAGATTTCATCTGAGGATATTTCCTTTTTCACCATAGCCCTCTATGGGCTTCCAAATATCACTTTGCCAATTCCACAAGAACTGTCTTAGCGAAAGGCTTCTTGAGGGGAAAGCTGTAACTCTGTGAGATGATTTCACAGAACACAAAGAAGTTTTCTCAGAAAGCTTCTTTCTCTTTGTTATCGGAGGATATTTCCTTTGGCCCTATAGTCTTCAAAGGGATCCGAAATATCTGTTCTCAGATTCCACAGAAATAAGGCTAGCAAAGAGATCCACGAAATACAGATGTAACTCTGTGAGATGAATTAAACAGAACACTAAGCAGTTTCTCAGAAAGCTTCTTTCCAGATTTTCATCTGAGGATATTTCCTTTTTCACCATAGCCCTCTATGGGCTTCCAAATATCACTTTGCCAATTCCACAAGAACTGTCTTAGCGAAAGGCTTCTTGAGGGGAAAGCTGTAACTCTGTGAGATGATTTCACAGAACACAAAGAAGTTTCTCAGAAAGCTTCTTTCTCTTTGTTATCGGAGGATATTTCCTTTGGCCCTATAGTCTTCAAAGGGATCCGAAATATCTGTTCTCAGATTCCACAGAAATAAGGCTAGCAAAGAGATCCACGAAATACAGATGTAACTCTGTGAGATGAATTAACAGAACACTAAGCAGTTTCTCAGAAAGCTTCTTTCCAGATTTCATCTGAGGATATTTCCTTTTTTCACCATAGCCCTCTATGGGCTTCCAAATATCACTTTGCCAATTCCACAAGAACTGTCTTAGCGAAAGGCTTCTTGAGGGGAAAGCTGTAACTCTGTGAGATGATTTCACAGAACACAAAGAAGTTTCTCAGAAAGCTTCTTTCTCTTTGTTATCGGAGGATATTTCCTTTGGCCCTATAGTCTTCAAAGGGATCCGAAATATCTGTTCTCAGATTCCACAGAAATAAGGCTAGCAAAGAGATCCACGAAATACAGATGTAACTCTGTGAGATGAATTAACAGAACACTAAGCAGTTTCTCAGAAAGCTTCTTTCCAGATTTCATCTGAGGATATTTCCTTTTTCACCATAGCCCTCTATGGGCTTCCAAATATCACTTTGCCAATTCCACAAGAACTGTCTTAGCGAAAGGCTTCTTGAGGGGAAAGCTGTAACTCTGTGAGATGATTTCACAGAACACAAAGAAGTTTCTCAGAAAGCTTCTTTCTCTTTGTTATCGGAGGATATTTCCTTTGGCCCTATAGTCTTCAAAGGGATCCGAAATATCTGTTCTCAGATTCCACAGAAATAAGGCTAGCAAAGAGATCCACGAAATACAGATGTAACTCTGTGAGATGAATTAACAGAACACTAAGCAGTTTCTCAGAAAGCTTCTTTCCAGATTTCATCTGAGGATATTTCCTTTTTCACCATAGCCCTCTATGGGCTTCCAAATATCACTTTGCCAATTCCACAAGAACTGTCTTAGCGAAAGGCTTCTTGAGGGGAAAGCTGTAACTCTGTGAGATGATTTCACAGAACACAAAGAAGTTTCTCAGAAAGCTTCTTTCTCTTTGTTATCGGAGGATATTTCCTTTGGCCCTATAGTCTTCAAAGGGATCCGAAATATCTGTTCTCAGATTCCACAGAAATAAGGCTAGCAAAGAGATCCACGAAATACAGATGTAACTCTGTGAGATGAATTAACAGAACACTAAGCAGTTTCTCAGAAAGCTTCTTTCCAGATTTCATCTGAGGATATTTCCTTTTTCACCATAGCCCTCTATGGGCTTCCAAATATCACTTTGCCAATTCCACAAGAACTGTCTTAGCGAAAGGCTTCTTGAGGGGAAAGCTGTAACTCTGTGAGATGATTTCACAGAACACAAAGAAGTTTCTCAGAAAGCTTCTTTCTCTTTGTTATCGGAGGATATTTCCTTTGGCCCTATAGTCTTCAAAGGGATCCGAAATATCTGTTCTCAGATTCCACAGAAATAAGGCTAGCAAAGAGATCCACGAAATACAGATGTAACTCTGTGAGATGAATTAACAGAACACTAAGCAGTTTCTCAGAAAGCTTCTTTCCAGATTTCATCTGAGGATATTTCCTTTTTCACCATAGCCCTCTATGGGCTTCCAAATATCACTTTGCCAATTCCACAAGAACTGTCTTAGCGAAAGGCTTCTTGAGGGGAAAGCTGTAACTCTGTGAGATGATTTCACAGAACACAAAGAAGTTTCTCAGAAAGCTTCTTTCTCTTTGTTATCGGAGGATATTTCCTTTGGCCCTATAGTCTTCAAAGGGATCCGAAATATCTGTTCTCTCAGATTCCACAGAAATAAGGCTAGCAAAGAGATCCACGAAATACAGATGTAACTCTGTGAGATGAATTAACAGAACACTAAGCAGTTTCTCAGAAAGCTTCTTTCCAGATTTCATCTGAGGATATTCCTTTTTCACCATAGCCCTCTATGGGCTTCCAAATATCACTTTGCCAATTCCACAAGAACTGTCTTAGCGAAAGGCTTCTTGAGGGAAAGCTGTAACTCTGTGAGATGATTTCACAGAACACAAAGAAGTTTCTCAGAAAGCTTCTTTCTCTTTGTTATCGGAGGATATTTCCTTTGGCCCTATAGTCTTCAAGGGGATCCGAAATATCTGTTCTCAGATTCCACAGAAATAAGGCTAGCAAAGAGATCCACGAAATACAGATGTAACTCTGTGAGATGAATTAACAGAACACTAAGCAGTTTCTCAGAAAGCTTCTTTCCAGATTTCATCTGAGGATATTTCCTTTTTCACCATAGCCCTCTATGGGCTTCCAAATATCACTTTGCCAATTCCACAAGAACTGTCTTAGCGAAAGGCTTCTTGAGGGGAAAGCTGTAACTCTGTGAGATGATTTCACAGAACACAAAGAAGTTTCTCAGAAAGCTTCTTTCTCTTTGTTATCGGAGGATATTTCCTTTGGCCCTATAGTCTTCAAAGGGATCCGAAATATCTGTTCTCAGATTCCACAGAAATAAGGCTAGCAAAGAGATCCACGAAATACAGATGTAACTCTGTGAGATGAATTAACAGAACACTAAGCAGTTTCTCAGAAAGCTTCTTTCCAGATTTCATCTGAGGATATTTCCTTTTCACCATAGCCCTCTATGGGCTTCCAAATATCACTTTGCCAATTCCACAAGAACTGTCTTAGCGAAAGGCTTCTTGAGGGAAAGCTGTAACTCTGTGAGATGATTTCACAGAACACAAAGAAGTTTCTCAGAAAGCTTCTTTCTCTTTGTTATCGGAGGATATTTCCTTTGGCCCTATAGTCTTCAAAGGGATCCGAAATATCTGTTCTCAGATTCCACAGAAATAAGGCTAGCAAAGAGATCCACGAAATACAGATGTAACTCTGTGAGATGAATTAACAGAACACTAAGCAGTTTCTCAGAAAGCTTCTTTCCAGATTTCATCTGAGGATATTTCCTTTTTCACCATAGCCCTCTATGGGCTTCCAAATATCACTTTGCCAATTCCACAAGAACTGTCTTAGCGAAAGGCTTCTTGAGGGGGAAAGCTGTAACTCTGTGAGATGATTTCACAGAACACAAAGAAGTTTCTCAGAAAGCTTCTTTCTCTTTGTTATCGGAGGATATTTCCTTTGGCCCTATAGTCTTCAAAGGGATCCGAAATATCTGTTCTCAGATTCCACAGAAATAAGGCTAGCAAAGAGATCCACGAAATACAGATGTAACTCTGTGAGATGAATTACACAACACTAAGGAGTTTCTCAGAAAGCTTCTTTCCAGATTTCATCTGAGGATATTTCAGAAGCTTCTTTACCTTTGTTAAGATATTTTCCTTGTCACCGAAAGCTTTTTTGGGCAAGGAAATATCACAGTACAGATTTGAAGATAACTGTGTTAGCAAACTGATGAATGAACAGAAAAGTGTAACTCTGTGGGTTGCATTCACCCCTTACAATGTAGTTTCTCAGAATGCCTCTTTTCAGTTTTTATCTGAAGATATTTCCTTTTTCACTGTAGCCATCAAAGGACATCCAATAGCTGATTCCACGAGAAGTGTGTGAGCAAAGAGCTATATGAACATAAAGGTGGAACTCTGTGAGATGAACTCAGAGATGAGAAAGACATTTCTCAGAAATCTTCTTTCTCGTTTTTATCTGGCGATATTTCCTTTGGCTGTATACTCCGCCAAGCGATCAGAAATATCGGTTCTCAGATTCAACAAAAACTAGTCTAACAAACAGCTCCATGAAATACAGCTGTAACTCAGTGCGTTGAATTCACACATCACAAAGCAGTTTCTCAGAAAGCTTCTTTCTACTTTTTATCTGAAGATATTTTCTTTATCACTGTAAGCTTCATTGGGCGAAGATATATCCCACTGCATATTTCAAG
>NW_026088916.1:0-1396 GCF_024542745.1 Macaca thibetana thibetana | reverse complement strand
TTGAGACATCACTGCAAATGCTTTGACATTCTTATTAAACATGGTCCCTCCCCTTGAAATGTGGTAAGGTTTGTGGCTTGCTCAGCAAATTTATAGTGTAAGTGACAGCATAATTTTGAAGACTGTGTTAGAAAAGGCAATACATTGTCTCCATCTCTGTCTCTGTCTTCTACTTATACTTTTTTCTCTCTTTCTTTCTCCTCCCTCTTTCTCTTTTTCTCCCTGTATACTCTTTGGAGCCAAGTATCACACACGAAGTCCTGATGATAAAAGACAATTTCAAGGAGAGATGCAAAGAGAAGACTAAGAAGTCACGATTATTCTGTCTCACAGGAATTTGAGTCTTTTGACATCAACCACCATGTATGTGAATGAATGACCTTCAGATGATTACATCCCCAATCACCATATGAAAGTAACGGCCTGAGAAATACTGTGTATGAACCACCTGACTGAGGCTACCCAACACTCATGCTATGGGAGTTGTAATAAAATGCTTGCTGTTTTTCAAAATACCAACAATTGAGAGTAGTTTGTTATAAAGTGATAAATAACTGCAAGGATATTTCTTTATGTATTAGGTTTATTATACTTTAAGTTCTGGGATACATGTGCAAAACGTGCAGGATTGCTACATAGGTATACATGTGCCATGGTTGTTTGCTGCACCCATCAACCTGTCACCTATATTAGGTATTTCTCCTAATGCTATTCCTCCCCTAGCTCCTGACCTCTTGACAGGCCCCATTGTGTGATATTCCCCTCCCTGTGTCCATGTATTCTCATGGTTCAACTCCCACTTATGAGTGAGAATATGCAGTGTTAGGTTTTCTGTTCTTGTGATAGTTTGCTGAGAATGATGGTTTCCAGCTTCATCCATGTCCCTGCAAAGGACCTGTGCTCATCCTTTTTTATGTGTGCATAATATTCTATGGTATATATGTGCAACATTTTCTTTATCCAGTCTATCATTGATGGATATTTTGTTTGTTCCAAGTCTTTCTACTTGTGAACAGTGCCACAATAAACTTATGTATGCATGTGTCTTACAGAATGATGTATAATCCATTGGGTATATGCCCGGTAATGAGATTGCTGGGTCAAATGGTACTTCTAGTTCTAGATCCTTGAGGAATCACCACATTGTCTTCCACAATGGTTGAACAAATTTGCACTCCCACCAACAGTGTAAAAGCATTCCTATTTCTTCACATCCTCTCCAGCATCAGTTGTTTCATGACTTTTTGATGATCACTATTCTAACTGGCATGAGATGGTATTTCATTGTGGTTTTGATTTGTATTTCTCTAATGACAAGTGATAATGAGCTTTGTTTCATATGTTTGTTGGCTGTATAAATGTCTTCTTTTGAGAAGTGTCTGTTTATATCCTTCAC